>NC_072457.1:3137645-3312645 GCF_027596085.1 Anoplopoma fimbria
TGAACTTTGACCCTTTTGCTCATACATCTGCTGTGCAAAGGATTCTGGGTCAGAAAAGCATGTTGGCTTACATACAGAAAAGTGCATTTTTGACATGTATGTATCGGGACATACTCAATATGTTTTGGCTCATGCTTTAATAATCTAGCTGCTAGCTAGCTGCTCTAACTGCAAATCAAAGATCACCAACAATGATCAGTAAATGTGATCTTTAATTCTCTGAAATGAATAATAGGCCAACAGAAGAACATTTACTGAATGATATTAGATTTATCTACTAAATAAGTAGAAGTAGCATATAAAGCATGTGTTTAACGTTGTGAATTAAAACAAGAACAAATGTTTAGGAAAAACAACTTGGTTGGGCTTAAAATAAAATAAGTAAACCAAGTCAAACATACGTAAGAAGAAAATTAAATAAAAAAAGATTAAATAATAACTATAAGTACAGAAAACATCACAAACATGATTTCTAAATAACGCTTATAATACAAAAAATGGTCTCCTCATTGAATATAAAAATATATATATATGTCTTATACAATTTATCTCTGATAAACCGTGATTTGTTTTACTTATATTGGATGTAAAATATCCGGCTGTGATATTCTCTTTATTCTTAACACATTGGTTTCCAACATTTAAGTCTTTTGACCCCTAAAAATAATTTGTTTAACCGTTTTTTCAACTAGTTTAACCAAAAAGTGATCCTCGCTTCTCAGATTGTTTTCATTCCAACGATTTATTTATCAAGTATAAAAAATAAAATAAAATAAAAAACACAATCAGAGGTTGGGAACCATTGCTTTAAGAAGAAGTTCTTTCTTTTTAAAAGATATAAAGCGTTAAATAAGCACTGAGTTGTGAAACATGAAAACATTCACTATAACTGGAGTTTCACATCCAGTCTTGAGGTGTTATTAAAGATAAACCCTCTGGCCTGATAACAGCTGCTCATCACATCCAGATGTTTTTGTCCAAACACACAAAGTCTGACCTGAAACGGAGGAGAGGAAGAACACAGATCGTCCTCATCCTCTCCTTTAAACCTGGAGGTTTAAGGACTCCTCTCCCTCACTGTTTACGTCTGTCTCTCTCTGGAGATTGATGGACACGAATCATCTGTTCTGAGGTATGAACCGTGTTATTACTGGATACAGGTACGATAGAGACGAGAGCCACAGTTTGTGGACAAACACACATTAAATCCTCTCTTCCTGTCGCTAATCAAACATCATCTCATTTACACCTCACAGAGAGAGGCGGGGCTCCAGCTCCTACTTCCCCATCACCCACTTTATTCTACATCGTTCTCACCGTTCACTGGTTTCATTTTTGGTGCTTTTATATTTTGCACATTTTTGTTAACCAGTTATATTTATGACTCTAACCGTTAATCGGTATTATCTACATTTGGGTTGTGCACCGTACTCAAATTTTCTATTGTTTATATTTAGTGTTATTGGCAATATTTCCCTTATTTCTTTTCTTATCTTATCTTTTTTTATGTATATTATTTTATCTTATCTTTTCTTTTCTCTCTTCTCTTATTGTATCTCATCTTATCATGTCTTTTCTTATTTTTTCTTTTCTTTTCTTTTCATATCATATCATATCTAGCATCAAATCATATTATATTATATCTTATCTTATATCTTATCTTATCTTCTTATATCTTATATCTTATCTTATCTTATATCTTATCTTATCTTATATCTTATATCTTATCTTATATCTTATCTTATCTTCTTATAACTTATCTTATATCTTATCTTTTCTTATCTTAACATATCTCGTCTCATCTCATCTTATATTGAGATTTTGAGATTTACTTAGTTTACATACTTATTTACATAATAAAAACAAAGCAGCAGAAACACAACATCTAAAAGAAAAGAAGCAAGTTGTTCATTTAAAAATAAATTATAAGCAAATACAAAAGTCTTATAATCAACAAAAGTAGACGAACAAGCAAACCTAAAAAGAAAAAAGAAAAAATTAAGCCAGCGACATAAATCAAGCAGGAACATAAAATAGATAATATAATATGGGGAGAGTGATCTTAACTTATCTTATCTTATCTTATCTTATCTTATCTTATCTGATCTGATCTGATCTGATCTGATCTGATCTGATCTCATTTGTGAACGTGTCTCTAACATTTTGCTTCTAGTATTAGTGAGGTCAAACTCTGATGTTAGGAGATAAAGTCTGGCTCACAGTAAACGCTGCAGGGATGAATTGTCATTTAAAAAAAAAAAAAAAAGGGTTCCAACAAACTGGAACTAAGGGGCCTTTAGTAAACTATGAAAACAGCTCCAGACCAATAGTACACTGAAGTATGTGCAGGAGGGTCCACATGTACTTTTGTGCCACACGGTGGAGCTCCACAAAGGGAGGTAACGTTTATTTTAAAGGAGGTGACGGAGTCTCAACCCGACCGAGCTGCTTTAGGAGATCTTGGACTGATGTTTGTACCTTCTGCTCTGCTGTTATGGATCAAACTGCACAACACTGAGACTTTTTGAGTGATTTGGTTTAATGTGGATGCAGCTGAACGTTTCTCCACACGGTGGCAGTAGAGTGAAGGCTATCAGAGGCTGAGGAGCATTTTAGTAACATATTGATTAAAGTGATTCATCTGCTATAATATGAGAATAACTACCTCATGATATCTGTGTAATCCTTCTTCATAATTTTCTGTTTGTGTTTGTGTGTTCCTCTGGATAACTTTTCTTTTACTGTTTACTTTGATCTTTATTTAATGCGACAACTGACGACCACAATACAAACACAATCACAAATGCAACACGTGGTTCTCAGTCTTTATTAAGATAAAGCAACTGTTTCTGTACTATAACTTTGTTTTCAAGTCACAAATAGTCCCTTGGTTAATAATTTAGGTATTTTTGTAGTCATTTATGTCCGTGGTTATTTTTCGTCTTCTTGTATTCATTTTCTGTCTCTTAAGATAAGATAAGATAATCCTTTATTAGTCCCGCAGTGGGGAAATTTGCAGGATTACAGCAGCATAGTAAATAAGTAAATAAGGATAGTGCAAACAAGACACAGTAAAGAATATTAAATAAGTAAAAAAAACAAGATCAAAACAAGTATTATGAATAAGTAAATACGTAATTACACAGTAAAGAATATTAAATAAGTAAATAAGTAATTACACAGTAAATAATATTAAATAAGTAAATAAGTAATAACACAGTAAAGAATATTAAATAAGTAAATAAGTAATAACACAGTAAAGAATATTAAATAAGTAAATAAGTAATAACACAGTAAATAATAAATAAGTAAATAAGTAATAACACAGTAAAGAATAGTAAATAAGTAAATAATAAATAAAGTAATAACACAGTAAATAATAAATGAGTAAATAAGTAATAACACTAAAAAAAATCCACAATAGCTAAAATATTATATATACAGACAGAATAATTATGACTTTTTCAGTTTTGTGTCTCTTTGTTGGTATTTGTGTCAATTGGTTAATTGTTTTGGTCAATTTGAGATACTTTGTAGTGGTTTTGTGTCTCTTTGTAGTTGTTTTGTGTCTCTTTGTAGTTGTTTTGTGTCTCTTTCTAGTTGTTTTGTGTCTCTTTCTAGTTGTTTTGTGTCTCTTTCTAGTGGTTTTGTGTCTCTTTGTAGTTGTTTTGTGTCTCTTTCTAGTTGTTTTGTGTCTCTTTGTAGTGGTTTTGTGTCTCTTTCTAGTTGTTTTGTGTCTCTTTCTAGTTGTTTTGTGTCTTTCTAGTTGTTTTGTGTCTCTTTCTAGTGGTTTTGTGTCTCTTTCTAGTTGTTTTGTGTCTCTTTCTAGTTGTTTTGTGTCTCTTTCTAGTTGTTTTGTGTCTCTTTCTAGTGGTTTTGTGTCTCTTTCTAGTTGTTTTGTGTCTCTTTCTAGTTGTTTTGTGTCTCTTTCTAGTTGTTTTGTGTCTCTTTCTAGTTGTTTTGTGTCTCTTTCTAGTTGTTTTGTGTCTCTTTCTAGTGGTTTTGTGTCTCTTTCTAGTTGTTTTGTGTCTCTTTCTAGTTGTTTTGTGTCTCTTTCTAGTTGTTTTGGTTTTGTGTCTTTTTGTAGTTGTTTTGTTTTGTGTCTCTTTCTAGTTGTTTTGTGTCTCTTTCTAGTGGTTTTGTGTCTCTTTCTAGTTGTTTTGTGTCTCTTTCTAGTTGTTTTGTGTCTCTTTCTAGTTGTTTTGTGTCTCTTTCTAGTTGTTTTGTGTCTCTTTCTAGTTGTTTTGTGTCTCTTTCTAGTTGTTTTGTGTCTCTTTCTAGTTGTTTTGTGTCTCTTTCTAGTTGTTTTGTGTCTCTTTCTAGTTGTTTTGTGTCTCTTTCTAGTTGTTTTGTGTCTCTTTCTAGTTGTTTTGTGTCTCTTTCTAGTTGTTTTGTGTCTCTCTGTAGTGGTTTAATGTTTCTGTGAGGTCATGTGAGTTTCTTGCTGGTTGGCACGTCCTGACACTTTGTGGCTGGTGGCTGATGAGCCCTTACTTCTCCTCTGGGCGGAGCTTAAGCTCTGCTTCAGGAAACGTTTCTGACTTTCCAAACCTCCTCACAGTCATTTCAACCAGTCAGGTGACACGCAGCAGAGAAACACGCATTTTGTGCAGAAACACGCCAAACCCAAAACCCAAAACCCAAGTCAATATTTACCAAAGCGGTTATTGATTAACTGTCCTGCTCTGCTGCAGCTGTACACACACACACACACACTCTCAGTCTGCTCCACCATGCAGTTGGTCCGGGTCTGCAGAGGTCTCAGTCCCCTGTCCAGAGGAGGTCACCTGTCCAGAGGAGCTCACCTGTACAGAGGAGCTCACCTGTCCAGAGGAGCTCACCTGTCCCAGAGGTCACCTGTGCGTATGGAGACGCACCCAGAGCCACAGAGCAGCAGGCCGGCTGGACCTCAGCGGGATTTACCCTCCTATCGCCACCCCGTTCACCCCCGAGGAGGACGTGGACTACAAGAGACTGGAGGGGAACCTGCAGAAGTATGCAAAGATACCATTCAAAGGTCAGGACACACACACACACACACACACACACACACACACACACACACACACACACACACACACACACACACACACACACACACACACTTGACTTTAATGTGTCTAGGAAAAATCTGCAGGTGTGTCTTTGGTTAAACTTTAGGATATGTGGGATCAGGTGAACTTGTTACACTTTTACAGAAACCTGCAGAGGTTCAGAGGTTCAGATGTTGTCAGTCAGTGTTTGTTTAGGGACCTGAGAGAGAGGACAAAGTTCAGTAGGAGGGAAAAACGCAAAATCACCTGGAGACTGAAGGGGTTTGTCTCCCTCTGGTGGCTTTCTGTTATTACTACAAATAAATATGTATATTTACATTACATTACATTACATTACATTACAGTCATTTAGCAGACGCTTTTATCCAAAGAGACTTACAATAAGTGTATTCAACATAGGTATTCAAGAGAACTACTAGTCACCAGAAGTCATAAGTGCATCTCCTTTCTTAAACAAGCATCTTAAAGCATAAACCAGAGCAAAAGTGCAGAAACAAACTAATATGAATACAATAAGTGCAACAAACTAATATGAATACAATAAGTGCAACAAACTAATATGAATACAATAAGTGCAACAGACTAATATGAATACAATAAGTGCTAAGCGGAAGGCTCAGGGTAGTATTTTCAGCAGCCACAGTCGTCTACTACTCATGGTGTTGCTATAATCATTAGTAGTAATTAAAAAATATTACAACACCCCTGCTACTGTTACATTTTAATTCAGACATCTTTGCATGTTTTCTGTGGTATTTTTTCACATTTTTCTTGTATTTTTTCCTTTTCATTTATATTTCTTGCTTGTTTTGCTATACTTTATTTTCAATATCAATTTCTATTACTATGTTTATGTCATGCACCAATACATCAAAGCATGTTAAAACCTAATATTCTACTACTAATTGTCTGTATATCTTCTGCTCTCGTTGCTACTAAACTGTGACTTTTGCTGCTACTACTACTAATACTATAAGTTATTAGTATAATTACTAAAATATATATATACTTATACACTTACACACTAATGTCGTTTTGTGTTGTTTTTAAGTACTTCTCTTTCTGTCCGTCTGTTGTCTCTGTCTACTTTTGCAGCTTTTAATGCAGCCACCACAACCTTAACCACATCTGCTTTCACTATAACTTTTCCTATTTCAACACCAGTCAAAATACTATTAGAAGGTATAGATATAGAAGGTATTTTACAAGGGGTAAAAAAAGAACCAAGTACTACAAATGTAGATAACAAAGTAGTTTAGAAGAGTATCTACAGTTTGGTCTAAAGATGGCACACAAAAATAAAAAATAAATGTAAAGCCACTAGTTTTACAGACAGATAAAACATAAGTGGATACCTTGAGGTAAGCAAAATATAAATACTGAGGTGTGTGTTTGTTTCAGGTCTGGTGGTGCAGGGCTCCAACGGAGAGTACCCGTACCTCACAGAGGAGGAGCGGGTGGAGGTGGTGAAGACGGTCAGGAGGTCACTGCCGAAGGACAAACTGCTGCTGGCCGGATCAGGATGTGAATGTAGGTCTGTGTGTGTGTGTGTGTGTGTGTGTGTGTGTGTGTGTGTGTGTGTGTGTGTGTGTGTGTGTGTGTGTGTGTGTGTGTGTGTGTGTGTTGTGTGTGTGTGTGTACTCTCGTTCCATGTAATGCACAGCGTTAACTCTCACAGTCACCTTTTATTGATCAAGTATGTTGCACACAAAACGCAATGTACTTACACAGAAATAGAAATAACAGTCTGAATGGATATACGTACATGGACTTTACTTTATGTTTGTACCTGTAAAGATGTCAAATACGATAATGAAAAGCTACGTTTAAGGTTTAGGGATAAATTTAATTAAATAAAAATGATATAAATTAGTTGAGACTTTTGGCTTCATGCCAGCTGTCATATTAATGTAACATTTTAATTAAAAAAGATTGACACGCGGTCAAAACAATCACCTACGCTAAAAGAAAAACTCGTTAAGGAATTAAAAAAAAATAGTGGTTCAACTATCAAAAGTTCACTCATGGCGTGAACAAAGTTCTTAAAACGGACCACAATCACTAAAATTAAATATAATAATGAATTAGATTGAAGGACGTCGAAAAGTTTCTCAACCCTCAAAGTTGTCTCAGGTAAAGTAAAATAGTTTTTCCAGCAGTTGTGATTCAGTTTATTCACACTGAACGAGAATGTTTAGAGGCACAAACTGAAAACTTTTGAGAATATCAAGTTTTTCAACAATAGTATTTAAAAAAAGATGAATTTAAACGGCTTCATTTGTCGACACTTGGGACTCCTGTGTGCTGTGATTGACTCCACATATGTTTCCGACACAGATCATAGCGACCTTGATTTTTAAGCTGGTGATGACGTCATTCATATTTATGGACTGACAATGGAGTTAAATGCAGTCTGTTACGGGTTTATTGTCTGTTCAGTTCTATAATCAACATTCATAGTGTTTTTTCTATTCACAATATAAAAATGTGTTTATCAGTAAATAGTTCAGGGACAAATGTGTGACGTACATTGTCTGGGTTCTGATGGAGGAACTGATTTTAAATCCAGGGTCAGTTTTACAGCCACGTCTCTGATACTAGTCGTTCCACGTGTCTCTTCCTCCGTCTTCATCTTCATTGTATAGACTCAGTGAAATTGAGGCCATGGCTGATCTATTTAGTTCTTTAAGTAGGAGAAACACATATATATATATATATATATATATATATGTATATGTATGTATGTATGTATATATATATATATATATATATATATATATATATATATATATATATATATATATACACAGGTGATGTGGTTTGAATGGAGGACACATACATACGAAGCCTCCGGTGCATTGTGTTTTTTATTCAATAGCAAATTCAAGGACGTGGAGGAAGTTTAGGTGGAAAAATCGAAACCCTTTATTTTCGTTACGTCTAAAACTAGAAAGGTGCAGATCTCCACCAGCTGTGTCCGCAACGGCCTTATTTAATGTGATTTAATCAATATGAAACTCAATTAGTGCTTTGAACATAATTCAAACAAACAAAATCGGGGATGAATGCAGGAAATCGACAAGAAGACGTCGTACAATCTTGCCTAAAACAAAATAAAACTTACCGAGCTTGATTTGCAGCGATGTACTCAGCAGTGTTTACTCCATAGATTGTATATAAGAAGTATACTGGATGAAAATACTGGATTCATATACACCTTTCTTTGATAATGCACACTTGTAACCATGGCTGTTTTTTTTTTCTTTCTTTGTTTAGTTTAAAGTTTCTTTTTTTTCTGATTGTAAAAAAAAAAAAAAAGTCATAAGTTAACGTACACAATACTTTTGGTTGTATACGTAAACAAAAACTCTCACAATATTAGAATTAAATTCAAATAACTAGATACATTCATTGAACATAATGAACAAACAGCTCCAACAAGTGCAAAAAGAAAAAGTATGAAAACCTCCTACTCTGTGATTTCCACTTTAACTCTCTGTCTCACTAAAAGCTTTTTTGACAGACGTGTCTTACAGATTGAAGCTGAGTCTTGAAGCTGTTTTTTCTTTCTCTCTGGTCCGATCAGCCACCAGAGCCACGGTGCAGCTCACAGAGAAGATGGCGGCGGTCGGAGCCGACGTGGTTCTCGTGGTGACGCCCTGCTTCTACAAGGGCAAGATGGACAGCCGCGCTCTGATCCAGCACTTCACCAAGGTCTCACACACACATCTGTGCTCGCATGCTTCTGAGGAATCCCTATTGGATATAATGCGTTAACTTATCATGACACTTATCTTAACTTAGACCTGATTCTTACTTTAACCCTCAAACCAAGTCTTAAGCACCCAAACAGCTGTTTGAAGGAATGAGGGCTGGTCAAAATGTTGAAGGGTTCGTTTGGATGTTTGAAAGTCTGTTTTGTATGAGGTACTTCTCCATATCAGTGTTTTACTACAGTAGATGGAGTTTGGAGAAACAGACAGGAGTACAACTATAAAAATCAATATCAGTTTAAGGGGACGCTAGAATAATTCCACCTCTTAAATCTGCCTTGAGGCGATGTTTTTAGACGTAGAACTGAAGCCGTTATATCATCTATGCTCTCTTCAAAGCCACAAGACTCCATTGGGGAAAAAAAAGAAGTGATTTCACCTTGCAGAACACTGGAGTTGCTCGTCTACTGCTGCACTGATCTGTTAGTTTGTTTGTATTACTGTGTGACTATTGTAAATTGGAAATAAGTCCCAATGGCACAAACAAAGTTACCGAACAGTTTTTTCAATGGAGTCTTGTGGCTTTGAGAAGATCCTAGATAAGTGCTTCAGTTCCTGGTCTGAAACAAAGACTGTATAGCTGTTTCACAATGTCAGGTCAGGTAAAGCAGTGAAATATTCTAAATATAGCGTTCACTTAAACTGATATTGATTCTTTTAGGTGTCATAAATACGTCCACAGCAGTACATTGCTTTGCTCCTGTGCTGGTTCTCCTGTCTGTTTCTACAAACTCCCTCTACTGCAGTAAACACTGACTATGGAGAAGAACCTCATACAACCACACTTTTAAAAATAGGCAGCTGCTAGCGTTAAAACAGGCGTTATTTTGATAAATTGATCAAATATTGGGAATCTAGACCAAAAAAATATTTTTATAATTGCACCACTGCTCTAAAACAGAAGTAAGAATAAGTTAAATAGACAGGTGGCATTTACTGTGTTTTCATATTACATAATTGAAAGCATCAAAACAACAGAATAAACCCCTAAATATGTATTTAAAGTCTTGGAGATACTGACTCTTGGAGAAGGCCTTCGACCGTGTCCCTCGGGGAGTCCTGTGGGGGGTGCTGTGGGAATATGGGGTACCTGGTTCGTTACTACGAGCCATTCGGTCCTTGTATGACCAAAGTGAGAGCTGTGTCCGGATACTCGGCACAAAGTCCAGCTTGTTCCCAGTGCGTGTTGGCCTCCGCCAGGGCTGCCCATTGTCACCAATCCTGTTTGTGATTTTCATGGACAGGATTTCAAGGCGCAGCCGGGGGGAGGAGAGTTTCCGGTTTGGGGACCTCAGAATCACATCCCTGCTTTTTGCAGATGATGTGGTTCTGTTGGCTTCTTCAGAACGTGACCTTCAGCACGCACTGGGGCGGTTCACAGCCGAGTGTGAAGCGGTCGGGATGAGAGTCAGTACCTCCAAGTCTGAGGCCATGGTTCTCTTCCGGAAAACGGTGGATTGCACCCTCTGGGTTGGGAGTGAGTCACTGCCCCAAGCGAGGAGTTCAAGTATCTCGGGATCTTATTCACGAGTGAGGGTAAAATGGAGCGGGAGATGGACAGGCGGTTCGGTGCAGCGTCAGCAGTGATGCGGGCGTTGTACCGGACCGTTTTGGTGAAGAAGGAGCTGAGCCGTAAGGCAAAGCTCTCGATTTACCAGTCCATCTACGTTCCAACCCTCACCTATGGTCATGAGCTTTGGGTAGTGACCGAAAGAATGAGATCGCGAATACAAGCGGCCGAAATGAGCTTCCTTCGTAGGGTGGCTGGGCTCAGCCTTAGAGATAGGGTGAGGAGCTCAGACATCCGGAGGGAGCTCGGAGTAGAGCCGCTGCTCCTTCGCGTGGAAAGGGGCCAGCTGAGGTGGCTCGGGCATCTGATCAGGATGCCTCCTGGACGCCTCCCTTTAGAGGTTTTCCAGGCACGTCCAACTGGTAAGAGGCCCCGGGGTAGACCCAGAACACGCTGGAGAGATTATATATCTCGTCTGGCCTGGGAACGCCTCGGGGTTCCCCAGGAGGAGCTGGAAAGTGTTGCTGGGGAGAAGGACGTCTGGAGGACCCTCCTTAGCTTGCTGGCCCCGCGACCCGGCCCCGGATAAGCGGAAGGAAATGGATGGATGGATGGATATGTATTTAAAACCTGGTTGAATTTGTAGTTATGCATGTAGGTCTGCAGTAAAAACATTTCACAATAAAGGGGATAAATCACCGATCTAGAATACACCATTATTTAATTATATATTATTACTACCATTTCTATTTGATGGTTGTCATAACATGCCTTGGGTTTAAACATTTCTGTACAACATTATTTTGATATTTGATTGTACAAACTATATGAAACTGCAGTAAAAAATTGAAATCTAGGTGGTCCAGGATAGGATTGAATTCAAAAAGCTTGAAAAATTCTGTACTTTTGTTGACTTGGGACTCAAACCTGAGTCTTAAAGAGAATGTAGAGGGTTAAAGGTCTGGGGTTCAAACATGCTGCTCATTTCTCTGCGTCTCCCCTGCAGGTGGCGGACTGCAGCCCGGTGCCGGTGGTTCTGTACAGCGTTCCGGCCAACACGGGTCTGGAGATGCCGCTGGACGCCGTGGTGCAGCTGTCCCAGCACCCCAACATCCTGGGCCTTAAAGACAGCGGAGGAGACGTAAGAAACACACACTTTTTTATTTTCTTTTAATGCAAACATCCTGATCAGCTGTCGGTGCCGTGCGTGAGTCACTGTGCTGGAGGAAGAGAAACATTATCTGTGTGAATGTCGAGCAGCTCAGTATGTTCCCATACAGGGTTCGTAGCTATACCAACAGGGAATGAAGGCTGTGTGGATGAAAGATGGACGGGTCAAGCAGCCAGGAGATCACTGTTCATGCCCCGTGTGAAACGAGACGTCAACGTCAATTTATTCATCAAATAACTTAAGTAACGCCACTTTCGTAGTTATTTCAACCCAAACCACGATCTTTTCCTGAAACTAACTAAGTAGTTTTATTGCCTAAACCTAACTTAAGTATTTAACAATCTCTTCCTCAACCTAACCAAGTCTTTAACAATCTTTTCCTTAACCTAACTAAGTATTTAACATTATTTTCTTAAACCTAACTAAGTATTTAACAATCTTTTCTTAAACCTAACTAAGTATTTAACAATCTTTTACTTAACCTAACTAAGTATTTAACATTCTTTTCTTAAACCTAACTAAGTATTTAACATTATTTTCTTAAACCTAACTAAGTATTTAACAATCTTTTACTTAAACCTAACTAAGTATTTAAAAATCTTTTACTTAACCTAACTAAGTTTTTAAGAATATTTTCTTATACTTAACTAAGTATTTAAGAATATTTTTGTAAACCTAACTAAGTAGTTTTGTTTCCTAAACCTAACTAAGTTGTTTTCTATGGAGACGGAAATTTATTTTGAAAAGATTGTATACATGTAACAAGTGGAAATTGAATGCACATAACTTTCTTGTAAGAAATCATTCGAACCGTTCCATGATGATGCTTTGAGCAGCCACACTGATGCTTCTTTGGCCTGATGGAGCTTCATATTTCCATGTAATGTGTTAGGCTCATTCAATGGCATCACAACTTAAAAGAGTGAAAAAATGAAACCTATCAATTGATAAAAAATCAATGCTGATTTTGCAGCAATGTTTGCTCACTTCGATGCTGCACAATCAGTAGAAACAACGCTGCATTTCTGTGTTCAGTAAACTAGCTGCTGTAGAGGAAATAGTTGTGGCTCATGAAGAACCTAAAACTTAAGTGTGTGTACTTTTATCCTTCTGGGTTGGTTGCATTGGGGTCACTTAGTTTGCTCTTGTCGAGCCCTTAATACCTTTTTCGTCTGTGTGGGAAGTGTCTGCAAGAAGTTGCACAAATGGATTTGTGATTTGGGAAATAGCATGTTTTTGTCCACTTGCTGGGAGACAGGAGCGTGGGCGTAGTTCAAGCACACAGCGGCCCGGCTCAGTGGTGGGCGTGAAGAGGACGAAGGCAGAAAACAAGGGGTGAAGGGTCAATTTGAGGAAGGCGGGCAAGTTGCAGAAAGATTATTCAGAACATGAGTGGCGAACAGATTTCCCCACATCAGCCACTTCCTGCTCTTTGGCAGATTACTTTATCAAAAAAATGTCTGCGCTGGAAAATGAATCTTGTTATATTTTGGCCCAAAGTAAATTTGAGGCGATATTTCTAGAAAGGAAATTGGTTTGTTATCAGCAGACTCTGCCGTGGACAAGCTTGTAGGCCGAGATTGACTTTTCTCACAGCGTGACCATCATGATTGACCACAAACAGCATGTAATTGGTTGTGCAACAAGAAAAAAAAAAAGCTTCTTTATTGTCTTTTTTCATTTTCACTGCTTCTGTTTCTGTGTGCATGAAAGCAGGCACCTGTAGTCCATCAACTATAGGGCTGCAACTAACTGTCGATTATTTTAGTTGCAGATTCATTTGTAGATTATTTTAGTTGTTTGGTTAATAAAATGTAAAATAATGGTGAAAAATCTTTGTTCCCAAAGTCTAAGATGACGTCCTCAAATGGTTATGGGTTATATTTCCATGAAAGACATTACTCCACTATATCTTTACTTAGACTACATTCAATATTTTCTATAGCCTAAAATCACAATTAACAAATGTGCCTCTGTGGGCTTTACAATCTGTGCAACATACACCATCCTCTGTCCCGGAACCCTCACATCGGCCGGAAAAACTCCCCTAAAAGACCTTTTTAACGGGGAGAAAAAAGGAAGAAACCTATGGGAGAGCAACAGAGGAGGGATCCTTCTCCCAGGATGGACAGAATGCAATAGATGTCATGTGTACAGAATGAACAGCATAACAGAGTTACAACACATTCAATGTATATGACATCAATTATTCATATAATAAGAGTAGTAAGCAGAGTAACGAAGGAAAAAAATAAGACTACTTATAATAAAAGCAGCAATGACTATAGTATAATTAAAATAATGATATAGGGAATAGTATTAGTAATGTGACTAATAATAATAATGGTAGCAGCAGTGGGTGTCAGCAGGGCCACAGCAGTAGGCAAGACCACAGCCCAGGTACAGCCACAATTTATGGAAACCTGCTAGGCCAGAAAGCACAAAGACTCCAGGGTAGAAGCAAAGCCAATAAGCGTGATGGTACAGGGAATAGTAATAGTAATGTGACTAATAATAATAATGGTAGTAGCAGTCGGTGTCAGCAGGGCCACAGCAGGAGGCAAGACCACAGTCCAGGTACAGCCACGACTTATAGAAACCTGCAAGGCGAGAAAGCACAAAGACTCCAGGGTAGAAGCAAAGTTAGTTACATGCATTAATGGGGAGAGAAGAGGAGCAATAGTTGTTTTCTGCTATGTTAATGCCCTGAATGTCTTTAGAGGACCTTGTTATTACAATCATGTATTAAATAGTGGTGGTGAGGTTTGAGTTTTCTGTGGGATGTTCCTTTAAAAACCAGCTGCGTTGAGACTCCGGTTCCAGAGCTCGTTAGCGGATCAAACAGCAGCCGGATCCTTCAGATTCCCTCAGCTGCTTTTGAAACCAACGAACCAAACGAAGACACAACAAGTAGAAATAGATCTGTTTGTGGTTCCGAGCGTTTCTATTTCAGGCACACGAGACTAAGCGGCAGTTTGTGTGACTTTTTATTCTCTCTGTTCATCAACGAGGTGTATGTTGACGTTGACGGTCGATCGAGAGGCGGCGGTCGCATCTAACTGACCGGTCATCCGTGAATAAATGACTAAGACACACTGAGGGTGAAAACATGGTTTGTCAGCCGGCAGGTTCAGACGTGTCACAGGTTTGAATCCTGTTGAGACATTCGTCATCCGCCAATCAGGTTTTAAGAGAGAACTCTGCAGCTTTAAATGTTCTAATCAGGACATTAAGATATTTGCTGCTTTATGAAATCATTAAAAGTTTCACCTCATCTCCTGAAATCTGATTGCTCCTTCCCACGCTGTTGCACATGCACATCTTGTCTTTTTGGCTTTAAGCCTGTTCACCTCCTTCACGTGCCAGACGTGTGAATCTATGAGGGCGTCACACTTTTTTTGAACACCAACCAAAGTCAACCTGTTTGTTAAAATGATCGTCTCTGCGGTGAAATAATCGCCTTAATTGTTTATCCCCGCAGGAGAGCTGAGAGCAATTAAAGGCACGTCTTTAACGGCTCACACCTGAAAAATAGTTATGACTACCTAAATATGACATGAGCAGCAAGACAACGCTGCTAATTGACATTAAAAAAGTTAGTGTTGATTAAAATGACACGCTTAAAGAATTTAAATATATTGTCTCCTCGTTCACATTATGTTCTGTCAGAGGAATAACAATTCAGATATTTAAACAATTAAATGCTTTATTGCATTCTTTTAATAGACTCAGGGGCTCTGCATTTCACCTCATTTATACAGCGGGTAAAATAAGTATTGAACACGTCACCATTTTTCTCAGTAAATGTATTTTTAAAGGTGCTATTGACATTACATTTTCACCAGATGTTGGTAACAACCCAAGTAATCCATACATACAAAGAAAACAAAACAAATAAGTTCAGAAATTAAGTTATGTGTAATAAAATGGAATGACACAGGGAAAAAGTATTGAACACATGAAGAAAGGGAGGTGCAAAAAGGCATGGAAAGCCAAGACACCAGCTGAAATATATCAGTAATTAGAAAGCAATCCTGCCCCTTGTCAGTGCAAATTAATATCAGCTGGTTCAGTCCCAACTGATGGCCTATAAAAAGGTGTCTCATTACCAAGGTGTCACACAAGAAACATCTCATGATGGGTAAAAGCAAAGAGCTCTCTCAAGACCTTCACAACCTTATTGTTGCAAAACATACTGATGGCATTGGTTACAGAAGGATTTCTAAACTTCTGAATGTTCCAGTGAGCACTGTTGGGGCCATAATCCGGAGTGGAAAGAACATCATTCACCATAAACCGGCCACGACCAGGTGCTCCTCGCAAGATTTCTGACAGGAGTGAAAATAATTATCAGAAAAGTGGTCCAAGAGCCAAGGACCACTTGTGGAGAGCTTCAGAAAGACCTGGAATTAGCAGGTACAATTGTTTCAAAGAAAACAATAAGTAATGCACTCAACCGCCGTGGCCTGTATGCACGCTCACCACGCAAGACTCCATTGCTGAAGAAAAAGCATGTTGAAGCTCGTTTAAAGTTTGCTGCACAACATTTACGCAAGCCTGTGAAATACTGGGAGAATATAGTCTGGTCAGATGAGACCAAAATGGAACTCTTTGGATTCCATAATACACACCATGTTTGGAGGTCAAATGGCACTGCACATCACCCCAAAAACACCATACCAACAGTGAAGTTTGGAGGTGGGAACATCATGGTGTGGATCATTTGTGTGGAAGAATGGGCCAAAATCACACCTGAGCAATGCATGCGACTAGTTTCTCCATACAGGAGGCGTCTTGAAGCTGTCAAGCTTTTGTACAAAGTATTAAATAAATTTCAGTAAGCGTATAATAAAGTGTATAAATAGCGTAAATACTTTTTCCCTGTGTCATTCCATTTTATTACACATAACTTAATTTCCGAACTTATTTGTTTGGTTTTCTTTGTATGTATGGATTACTTGGGTTGTTACCGACATCTGGTGAAAATGTCATGTCAATAGCACCTTTAGAAATACATTTACTGAGAAAAATGGTGACGTGTTCAATACTTATTTTACCCGCTGTATATATTTATATATATATATATATAAATATATTTATATTTCTTCCTAAACAGTGTTTTTTGTTGGCTCAAGGTAACGTTGTACACAAAGATGAAGCTGCAGTGACATGCTCCACAAAGGAGGCGTGATATGGTTTAAAATGACAACCCTGGTCAATGTATTTGCTCTCTTCTAATATTCAAGGGTATTAATGCACACATGTGTCTGTATGTGTGAAAGACAATGGTAAAGAGAGCGACCTTGAGGACATTGAGGGAAAATAGATCCCACCATCAGGCTTCAAGAAGAGTTTCACTGAAGCCAATCAGCACATATTACACATGTGTACCATGTTTTACGTTTTGGTTTAGCATGTTAGCACGCTAACATTTGCTAATTAATACAAGGGAAAAAGCCATAAAAAGTGTTGGCCTGATGTTTACAACATTAATATCTCAAACAAATTCAATTTTAGACTGAAATCTGATTTACTTTTGTTGTTTTTATACACATGTTCCACATTAAAAAGCATAAGTAATTTAAATAAATAACATCTGGGTTCATTTTGTGATTTGATGTTTTATCATAAGACACTAATCATCAGCTGAGGGTTAAGTTCCCCTTTGCTCTCAAGTCGACACACTGCAGTCTAATGACAATAATAAAACTTTAAAAAAGAATAGCTAATGAGTGTTTTTCTGTCACCGGGCAGATATTACTCTCCACACTGTTATTTTTTTCTTCCACACTGGGGAGCCGTATCGAAATAGCCAGAGTGCTGGAGCTTTCAGCAGAGCAGCAGGAGCTCCGATAACCTGATTGACTGACTGATCAATTACAGCCTGGCGTGTTTGAAATGACTGATATGGGGAAACTGATTGACACCACGGCGGGTAAAAATAGCCCCCTCGGCCGTGACGGAGACAGAGATTTAAAGCGGAGGCTGCAGGTTTTCCCTGCGGAGCTTTACGGTTTCATGTCGTCTCACGCTCCTTCAGAACATTTCAGGTTTATTTGGATTCTGATGCTTCATATCTGGATCGTCAGAAGAGAATTAAAAGAGGCAAAACTAAATAGGAAGCTTATCAATAATTCATGAGCCTCCCTCCCTCCTCCTCCTCCTCCTCCTCCTCCTCTTTTGAAGTTTATTCCTTCTTCTTCTCACTGGGGACTCGCCTCTCTTCTTCTTCTCCTGTTTGAGATTTTGAACGAGCCCCTCCTCCAAAAAAAACCTCCACCGTGTTAAGAGTCGATGCTCGTCTCAATTTGAGCGATTTGTTTACATTGTGAGATGTTGGATTTGTCGTCGTCTCTTGTGAGATCCCTCAAGGGATTTAAATAAAAAAGCTACACCAGATATTAGTCCCTGACAGCAGGGAGGAGTGATGACGATGAAACGCTCCTGATGTTCTACCTTCTTCTCTCTCTCTCTCTCTCTCTCTCTCTCTCTCTCTCTCTGTGTCTTTCATTCTCTCTCCTCAGATCTCACGGATCGGCCTGATTGTTCACAAAACCAAGACGCAGGATTTCCAGGTGTTGGCGGGCTCAGCGGGGTTCCTCATGGCCGCTTATAGTGTCGGTAAGAACCCCTAAAACGGGATTAACAGTGCTGTTGTTCCTCACAGGGAGGTCTGTTTGTTTTTATTCTTTTTAAAACCTCCAACCAAAGTTGAGAAGTTGACTTTATTGTCTTTTTTTTTTTTTTAACATCTTTTATATCAGATCCTCAAATACAGATGCAAAGAAAACGCCCAAATAATTCCCAAATATTTAGTTTTCTGGAGCTGCTGGCTATCAGATGTCAATATCGGCCCTTTCTACCCATAATCCTTTGCATTCTGGTGTCACTTCCTGTGATACGGAGTTGCGTAGGATTTCATGTCCTAAACATCTCCTCATTGTTAGATTGATTTCCTGCCGTAACTCCTGTTAGCAGCTGTCATGGTTTAATTTCATTTTACTATAAAAAATCAATTAGCGAAGGCGTGGAAATGAGTTGAAAGAATGAATCCATCACAAAGCACATTAAGTCAACTCTGATTCATTTGCTGAAGTTACATCATCGTTGCGTCTGAAGTGGGAGTAGGAACTGTTTAAAAAAAAACCAACCTCTCAGACTTAATGATGGATGAATGATAATTAAAAGCATCGACTACAAGAGCTATGAGGATGGACAACCTGAGCAAGAAAATGAGCAATTATTGACCTTTAAACAAAAGTAATTGGGAATTTAGGCATGTTTTGGAGCTTAGTCAATGTGCCATCAGATAGAGTCACTTTTCTGCACCTCATGCATGAAAACATAAGTCAAATAAAAGTGGAAGACAGATGTTGTGTTTTAAGTGGAAGCATATACTGTTCATAAGACGTGGATGAGATTGGATGGAAATGGAAGGACCATGACTTCCTCTGTTGGTTTGTGGATGGTCGTTTTGAAATCTTGAGTTAGGCATTTCGTCCGTCGCCATCTTGTTTTTCGTCTATGTCCTTCTTGGTTTTTGTACGTCATCATCTTGTTTTTTTGGTTAGACGAGAGGGTGAACTGAATAAGAGGTTTTTTACTGACCAGAATGTTACAACTCATTTTAATAAAGTGCAAACACACTGTAATAGGTGTCAAAGTTGAAAGACAAAAACACGGACAACTCTTAGACCTGACAACGCCGTGGTAGAGACCTGTCAATCACAGTAGCCCCGCCCTAAAGCATCCCCTGCTTTATGGTCTGTTTGACTCTAAATGGAGCATCATTTACTAAATGAACATCATGCTGTATTGAAGAAGACTTGAAACTAGAGATTGAGACCATAAACTCATGTTTACAATGTTCACTGAGGGAATAAATCAAGAGAGAAGTAGAGTCATTTTCTCATAGACTTCTATACAACCAGAGGAGTCGCCCCCTGGTGGACAGTAGAGAGAATGCAGCTTTAAGACACTTCCTCATCGGCTTCACTTTTCAGAGCAGGAGGTTGCCGCCTGACTGGAAACAATTGTGAACAATGAAAACAGAGTTTGATATGTTTCTAGTCTGAATGTGACAACGTTTACATAATCACAGGCTGGAAACACTGGAGACACACATAAGCATTCAAACCAGCAAGCCCTCCGAATCAACCTCACTCTACATTACTATTTGCATATCACCTGTGATACAAGAATTTCACTTTAAAAGCCTTCTCCTCCAAAATGTTAATTTTTTAGGAATTAATTACTGTCGTTTTTTTTTAATCAGCCCAAGTTTCTTTCCCTTCCTGTGGTGAAGCGTGCCGTCTTTCATTTAAAGTTGCAGCTAATCAGAAATCATCAGCGTGCTTTTGGCAGCAGCCGTATGAAGCGACGCCTCCGTCCTCCTTCTGTATGTCGGCCACGTGCCGTGTACTGTAAGCCTGGATTAGATAACACGTTAGGGGATAAGCATCAATATGATGCTCAGGAACCTAATGAGTCATGTTCTCCTCCACTGCCACACACACACAACACACACACACACACACACACACACACACACACACACACAGCCAATTACTCCCATATTTCAGTTATGGGGATGAGAACATGTCAGGGAGCAAAGATCAGAGAGCTGTGTGTGTGTGCGTGTGCGTGTGTGTGTGTGTGTGTGTGTGTGCGTGTGTGTGTGTGTGTGTGTGTTGGACACAGGTAGCGCTGTGTGACTGATATGATAATGTGTCCACGGTGAACGCGTGTTTAAAGTCTCGATATCTGAAATTCCTGCTCTCATCACCCCCAACAGTGAAGCTGAAAGCTGTCAGTCATCGTCTCGTAGAACACCACGACAAAAACAAAGATCCAGAGAACGTTCAGTCACGTCTACATCAGTCGTGTTTTGCAGGTTATCAAAGGAAAGGTCTTAGAATTGAGCCAAAATCTCACAATGTTCCCGTTACTCCGACGGAAAAATGGATGCAGGTGTTGTTTATGTGCTATGACGTGTTTTTATCTTTACTTAAATTGTACTTTGTGTAGCTGTTGTGCATGTTTTTGCAAAAGCATGTTATAGTGGAAAAAACGCTGGTGATGTCGGCATCTTGAATTTGCATGTGTGTGTTTTTATGGTCAGATCTGCTGCCAAAATGAATTCAGTTATAGGGAACAAAAATAGCAACCAGAACTTTGTTTGTTTTTTTGTTACAAAAGTAAGCAAACTTTTGTAATAACACAAATTACAAAAAAAAATCCAGCCCTCCAACATAAACTTGCTGAAATGTGTGCAACCATAAAAAAAATAGTTCATCATAAATATTGGAGCAGAGCAGGGAGAGATTCGCACAATGGCGTAAATGCTTTTTTGGCTTAATATATTATAGGAGAACTTTCATGCGTAAGAAAGATACCAAAAGTTTTTATATAATACAAGTACTGCTAAAACTTGATGAGGCTGAAGTTTGAAATTGATTGATCATGAAGAAGTAAAGCCAGTGCTGCAGAGAAGATGAATTAAAAAAAAAACCTGAACACGTTTCTCTTTCACAAAAAGCTATGAAAACCTCAATAAGTCTTTATTTACAAAGTGTAATGCACATTTGAAAGTATCGCATTAGAAAACATGTATGGACATGTCCCCCCTTTGCACGAATACATTTTCACAATTGCTTGAGGTGTTTTTTGCTTTTTTGTTATAAATATTTGATGCGTCAAATGTATTATGGAAACGCCTTTGCCAAATAGATTCCAACGTAGCAAACCTTTAATTGGCATGACTAATCAGCTGTTTCTACACCTTCCTTGATATATTTTTATATCGTCTTCAGCTTCAGACAGCATGAAACTAAGCCGATACTTGCTAACATGAAGGAACTGTTAAAACATGCCCAATTGGGGAAAAAAACCCAAAAAAAACTGAAGACTTTTCTCCATTTTTCTATCCTTGATAGATTGTTAGATTGCCAATCGAATTGTTTTATCACCGGCTCACAACCTCTACTTCTTCTTCTACTCTTAAACTGGCAGATTACAGCCATACGTAGCCCACAGCGCCAACTTCTGACCAAACTACGCTGTAGGAAAGTCTATTTTCTCCAAAACAGTTGATGGAAATGTGCCTAATTTGCATTTCATAAATGCACTTAAAATATTGAGTTAAGTCAACAAAGCAAGGAGAAGCTCTGATCAAAACACACACAGGGTCTTGTTTGGTAGTCTAGCTGTTTCCCTCTGCCTCTAGTCTTTATGCTAAGCTAAGCTAATGGTCTTCCAACATGACGTACATAACATGACATGAGACAGGTGTACATTTTCACATACAACTCTCTACAAGATATCCCATTTCCTTTCATTTCTACTCCAAACCAAAGGATCTAACAATCATAAATGGGCAATATATATTCTTTATGTTGAAGAAAGTGTTAATTGTTGACAATATATATAATTAGTATGATCATGTTGCTGGGCAGAGTTCTGTTTCTGTCAGTTCTGGCTTACAAACCTCCACTCTCCTGGACATTTTGAATCAGATTTTTTTCCCTCCACCCGTCTCCGTCCATCCTTTTGGCGTCTCTTCTTCACGAGCTGTCACTCGCGGTGCAGCTCGCCCGTCCGTCAGCGGCGTTCGGTAAGCTGCTGTCAGCTTTGTGATCCGAGAGCGGCGGCGGGCCAACAGAAACATAATTCAGACATAAAAAAAATCCGCCCATCAGCAGCCGCCGGCTCTTCTATCCAACAACAACAACAACAACAAGAACTCCAAGGCCGCGGACGGAGGCTGACTCTCTGCTTCCCGCCTCCACCAGACGCAGGCACTGAGATGTCACTCTGGAAGGCCATGATATCTCGCTGCCTTGGAAAATGTATGTGTATCTATCTCAGTATATAAATAACTAAAAAAAAAAAATGACAGCAGACTGAATGAACTGATCTGTCAGGAAAGAAAAAGATGGAAGGTTGGATTTCTATCTGAAAAAGAAAACGATGCCGGTGAATCATTTTTGTCTGTGTGTTGACAACACAGCTGTAAAACCAGCAGAGTGATGGATGTCTTTATTAAAGAGGGAAAATATGTTCAGGCAGAAGAAAAAAAACCCCAAAAACTCACTCCTTTCTGCTCGGTTTTATCTTCAGTTGTTTGAACACTGGATCTCGTCCACACGTTCGACCTCTCGGGCGACTCGAGTGCTTCTTGTTCTTCGCCGTGATGCATGCTAATGCTTCGGCGCACTGTGCGTGATTGGTGGACGGAGCATTTAATATTCTAAACGGACTAAGCGCTGCGTTGAGTGATTGCTCACAGTGAACTGATCAAATGTGATTTATCAGGCCAGCCTCCTTCAACTTCACGTGGGTTTGAAACCAGATTGGAACAGCTGGTTTATGAATAAGAGTACGACCCTTAAAAGCTGGACCAGGTTTTGTTTGCAGAAATGTGAAGTTTTTGCTTCCCAGTAATCCTGTGAGATGACTTAAGTCAATGTATCCTCGTCTAACTGTTGGTATGATACCCTACTAAAAGTTACTCCTCTTTTTTTGTGCGTTTTCCTACAATAGCCAGCAACACGTGTCAATTAAGGCTTTTTACATACATACACAGGAAACAACTTAGTAAGGTTTAGTCAACTAAACCCCTCGGATCGGTTTAGGAAAAGATTGTGAAATACTTGGCTTTTGCACATCCCCGTTTCTAACATTATTAATCATAACATGCAGTTGATTTGATGTCTAATAATACTAATTATGCTTAAAATTAGTTATTAAACAAAGATAAATCACATCAGATGCATTAAAATGCTGTCTTAACTTCATTCAGTAACCAGAGTTTGATTTGACCCACGTTGGGTTCTGATGATGCAGGATTACAATCGTCAAAACGTCCAATCAACAATGACTTCCTGTTAACTCCTCTTGGTTCGTCAGTGTGAACAGGAACAGGACCAGAACTAACCATTTATTTCCATTTTTATGACAAAATGATCAAATACAACAAACTGCTGTTGGACATTGATATTAGCGATAGTTAAATTTCGATGAGATCATTTTACCCTCTTCCTCATTCAACAACAGAGCAACTACAAGAGCTCAATGTCTGCATTGAAACATTTCCCAGTTATTTACATTGGATCGCCTGGGTGTGCACACACCCCTGCATGAAAAGCTCATCAGCTGTTTTGTCCGACTTGCTTTGCGAGGTGTCGTTTTTTTCCGTTTTTAGCCAATGTCAGTCCACCACTTTGGTCCAGACTGAAATATCTCTCTTGGTTGGATTTCAATGAAATGTTATACAGACATTCATGGTTCCCAGAGGATGCATCCCAATGACTTTGGTGACCCCCCCTGACTTTTCCTCTAGTATTCCCAGAAGCAGATCAGAGTATTCACTTATCCTGGGAAATATCTCAACTTCTACTAGATGGATTTGCACAAAATTTGGCACTGATCTAATGACTTTGATGATCCCCCGACTTTTCCTATAGCGCCACCATGAGTTTTACATTTGTGGGTTTAAGTGAAATATCCTAAATCTTGTGCAACACTTTGGTTTGTGACTGAATTCCTGCAAAACTAATGATATTCCCCTCAGCCTCAGCTGTTCCACTGTGCTGCTATAAAACGGTCAATATCATAAATGTTATAGTCTGCTAAATTCAGTCATTGTGAACATGTCAGCTCGTCGGCCTCACAGAGGAGCTTGCATGGCTGTTGAGTCTTTAGTTTGGTTCTTTCTTTTATTCCTTTTTATTGAGGCACATTCTGTTAGGACAGAATGTTGAGCTTCAAAAGGTCAAGAATGTTTCTCATTATATAACAGCATATCATCGTATGGAATGGAAATACAACTCTATCTATTCATCCTTCAGCTCTCCATTGTGTTTCCGGGCGTCTAGGTGCGGTTGGCGGAGTGTGTGCGCTGGCCAACATTCTCGGCCCGGAGCTGTGTGAGTTGGAGCGCTTGTGTGTGTCGGGTCGCTGGGACGAAGCCAGAGGCCTGCAGCAGCGCCTCATCGAGCCCAACGCCGCCGTGAGTACCATCTGCTGCGCCGCGGACGCTTTTATCCGCCACACATTACAGAGGAAACTCACAAATAATGACAGGCTGGAGGTTTTAGTCACATTTCTCACAACTGATCTGGAGACCGTAGAGGTGCAGGATTTGAGTGGCAATCTTTAAGATTTTGGTTCATTGGCTGCTTTTATGACGTTTACCTTTATGCATTATATAAAGTCCAGTCTGCCCAGCAACAAGGCAGCTTCCCTCTTGCATGCATATGTCATGTTTACATAGAAAGTAACCTAGTTAACCTAATAAAAACTACAAACGTTATGACAAGATTAAAGAGTAACTTAAATGCAGAGTTTTGGCTGAAGTGCCTTTCCGTAACCAGTGTGGCATTACAATCAAAGTGCAACACGAGAAGTTTCTCTCTTTTCTGTGGACTTGAATTTAAACCACATTACATT
This sequence comes from Anoplopoma fimbria, assembly GCF_027596085.1. Taxonomy (NCBI): domain Eukaryota; kingdom Metazoa; phylum Chordata; class Actinopteri; order Perciformes; family Anoplopomatidae; genus Anoplopoma; species Anoplopoma fimbria. The sequence continues at coordinate 3,162,603 of NC_072457.1, forward strand.
GTCAGCACATTACAAAATCTAGTGACTTGGTGTCAATGACTGATTATCTAGCAATAGCAATGCTTTACTATGCTGTGACAAGAGAGGGTGGATGAAGCTTTCATTTGACAAATTTAGTGTCTGGCTAGCTATCTTGCTAATTCCAGCTAGTTTTTTATCCTACATATACAAAACATAAAAAAGAACCACATGAACTGCTGGATGTGGTCTACGTGAATGTAACTTGTGCGTCAAGAAGTCGGTAGATTGTTGGTTTAATAGGAAGTGATATGGAAGGGGGATTGTTTGTGACGAAAGCTGGCTCTATATCAGCGAATCGCAAAGTTAAATAGCAATAGCCGTTTTTTTCAACCAGTGGAGGACAGTCGCCATGCATATATATGCAGATTTCTAACACTATATTACACAATATTCAAATGTTTTGCACAAAAATGTCAAGATTACGCCCTGAATCCATAAACAACACCACTAAATACCCATAAACATTGGCTTTTAGCTGGAAAGAAAAAGTGGTTTGGGGGTTTAGTTACTCTTTAAAGTCCAAATAAAATATCTGATCTTGTATCTGCTGTGACAATATGAAGATTAGCAACATAATTAACACATAACATGCTCGTTTTAAAAGGAGAGTAAGTACTGTAGCTGATTTTTTTTACAAAACAAACTTAACAAGATCTTGTTAATCTTAGAGACGCACAAAAAGCAGGTACAAGTTGAGGTAACTTCTACAGTATATGAAAATGAAACAAGCACCATATCTCTGTGAAGGCTTTGTTAAATGTCGCTGCTCTACCATGCAAACTCTACATGGAGTGACACGTGATCCGGATGCAGCTCTGCAGCCAAATATCGATCACAAATACAGTAAATGTGTGTGTTTTAAATAGTGGCAGTATTGATAGATCTTTGAAAACCACAGGGCACAGGGAGACTGATTGGAGCTCTGTGTTGCTAGGTGACCAGGAAGTTGGGAGTTCCCGCCCTCAAGCAGGCGATGGAGTGGTTTGGTTTCCACGGCGGCGCCTGTCGATCTCCTCTTCAGCCGCTGACGGAGGCTGAGACTCAGCAGCTGAGGAGGGACTTCACCTCCAACGGCTGGCTGTGAGGTGACACGGGCAGTGTGTGTGTGTGTGTGTGTGTGTGTGTCTTCACTTTACCTGGAAAACACTTTGGCTGTTCAGTCCATTGACAGCGTGAAGTGACACGGTGGGAGAACACGGCAAAAAAATGCCTCACATAATAATTCTAATAATGATACCAAAATCCAAATTAACTTACTTTATACTTAAATTACTGTCATACCATCCAGTTGCTTCTTTGCAGCACTTCCAGCAGTAAAGATATAAACATCCAGTATATTGAATAATTAGAAAATGTATGTCTATGCACTTGTTTCAACAATAAAATTGCATCTCACTTCAATAATATATGTTTCATTTCATTTTAACTGTGAAATAATTCCTATTTATGCAGACAGATTGGTGTTTAACAAGTTCAATCAGCGTTTTTTTTTTTTTATGAAGGCGTTCAGAAACTGGTCACTGATTTACGTGAAATACCATATTGGACGAGCAAATCCAGGAAAAAGAATTGCTTGTAAATGTTTCTTCAACACCTCACAGTTAAGGATCATCACACTGGTGCCCTTGACAAAAAGCTGATGGGATTTGTTCTTTTGGTTGTGGATTATTATAGAAGATAAACTCGATGATACTCATGATAATTGCTCATCCTAACAAATAAACACCACTTAATTGATTTTTGGAGCGTAAACGCAGTCGCCAGAAGTAAAAAGGCTAACCTTACTTCTAGCTAACGTTACCTGACTAAAAGTTTCTACGTCACTCCTCCGCATTCCAAATATGGTGTCTTCCGTTCATTGGTTGCAAATAAACAATATGGTGACTGCCGCGTATACCAAGATGGCGACGGTGAAATGGATGAGGCTTCAAAACCTCCACAAACCAATGGGTGAGGTCACTTTGACTATGTCCACTTCTCATATATATATATATATATATATATATATATATAAAGTATATATATATATATATAAAGTATATATTTATGTCTAGAACAAAATGTTAAAATCGCTTGTGTTTAACCACAGACCTTATGCAAAATGCTGACTTTTTGGGGGTTTAAGGAGTCATTTTTGCATCACTCTATTGCCTGCATAATAAACACTGAATAATTATCTTAACAAACCGTTATGAATCCATACATTTTGCGGCATCACTGTGAGGTGAACTGTTATAATTTACTCACTTTACGGTGCAGCAAAAGACGGAAAGTATATAAAATACACCCGGTAACAAAAAAGGAGCTTCCACTTGAGCCAGAGGAGCTGAAACCACCTCTCTGGGTGTTTTCCCATAAACATGATTGATCCACATATTCTCTAATGGGCCGTGTTAAATGTTTCCACCGGTAGATTCAAAGATCTCAGATCAGCCGTAGTTCAGTAGGAGGCAGGACTGAAGGTCACATTCACAGTTTGTGGCAGAATAAACTGTCAGAGCACTCTCAGATGTGAAAAAATGTTAAAAGCCGCAATTACAGGCGGTAATTAAAAGCTGAGTGTAGCCGGTAGCCATGGCGATAGGAGCCAGAGCTTTTATCTAACCAGGGTTTCCAATTAGCACCTTTTTTTTGGGAGGGGGGGTGGAATGTACATTCTGGATCCTAAAAGAAAGGATGTATTGTGTGTGCAGGAGGGAAAGCTCTCATGACAATCAGTATGAGATCATCCGCCAGCCAAGTTTTCAGGTTAACACTGCTTGTATTCATATCATATATTTTTTTAAAGGACAATTCCAGCCTTTAATGTGAAATATTCCGTGATTTAATATATTTTTTTAAATCTTTGAAGACGGCTCCTTTTTGATTTGTGAAAGAATCTAAATATCGTTAAGGACACTTAGGTTATGGCGTCTGTATTTTGGGGGGATTTTGCATTATGTTAATATGTGTAAGTTTCAATTTTTGTGGAAGTCTCGTAATAATGTTCAGTGAATGCATCAGCCTTATTTAGAAACATTGCCCTTGGCTGGAATATGTTACTTCCATTGGTGCATAATGCCTTTTGACCTTGTATTTATTAGGGAGATTGTATCAGGTGCCCATATTTGGTTAATAAGATAAAACAAATTGTGTTTAATAGATTGAAATATCTACTTGTTTTTCAGTTGCTTGCATTCTCTGCTTCAAAGCACACATTTTTGGTTAAAATTAGCATTAAAATATGAGATTATTTAGTCAGATTTGTTTTTTTAAGTGTGTCCAGAAATTATCAAATAATATATAAGAATGGGCATTCTTGTTGAGGTGTTTTTCTTTCTTTGATCAAATCATTCAGGTTTTTGTTTGGAATATTCTTTTGGAAGGTGAAAGTTTTTGTGCTGTAAAAACACTATGAATCAAAGCAGACCGAAACAGTGTTTGTCTTTAGAACCATTATGATCAAATATAATCAAATATACGTATAAAATACTTTGCAGAGGTGCTTTAAAAAAAAAAGTCCATTAGTTCCACCTTGATTTTTAAAGGATGAATTCAAAAGATCGGTCTTTAACTTCCTTTTATTTTTGTAGATCAGAAAAAGCGTTACGAGGTTTTGAAATGTTTTCAGTTTGAAAGACATTCCTGTCACAAGTAAAAAATGACTTCATTCATTTGGGAACATCACTGCGACATGAAAGGCTTTGACTCCAAGGATGTCTGACACTATGAGGGGAATTCTTTTCATTCACTCCTTTGTGAAGCCTTTTTTTTCCCCCAAGGGTGCTCACGTTGCTTCAAATTTTCTTTGACAAAGATCAGCGGAGAGAAAAATCTCTACGATCTTATTTTAAAATGTTTTGAATACCTCGTTGTATCTTTATTTATCTTTCTTCCAAAGACAAAAATATGTCTTTCAAAGACAGCGTCATTTTCTTAACTGCTGCTGGTGTGTTGACCTTCATGACCTGATCTTTTGACGCACTTTCTTTTTACATTTTTTAAGAAAATGTACTTTGCACTTCCTTTCGTCTTTATCTGAGCTGTAGTGTCTTCCGGCGTCCACACGGAGGCGACGCGCTCCACCGGGCTGCTCTGCGTCAAGGGCATCCCTTTGATCTCAATGGACCCCCCACCCCCACCCCCACCCTGAGGTTTATGATGCCAACCGCCCTGGCTGGCACACACAGCGATGGGGGTGATGGTGGTGGGTGGAGGAATGGAGGGGGGGGGGTGTAATGTGTATATCTCGCTCCTGCTCCCCGGGCGAGCGAGTGGCGAGTCAGCAGAAGCTTCCCTCAGCGTCACGGGGAGGAGGGAGGGCCGACGATGACATCTCCTCCTCCACCTCCTCGTTTCCTCCGCACTTCATCATCCCTCCTCACCTGACAGTTTGTCATTCGTCTCCCCCTCCTCTTCCCCCTCCCTCCCTCCCTCCCTCTCTCTCTCTCCCCCCCTCTCTCTCTCCCTCCCTCCAGGCGTTGTGGTGACCTCTCTGTGTAGTGTACCATGTAATGCCCCGTCCCTCTCTCCCTCTCGGTCTCTCCTGTTCTGGCAGCGACCCAGATTAAAACTAAGCTTAAAAGATTCCCAGATCCTCCCTCCCTCCCTCCTCCACAACCCTCCCTTTTTACCTTCCCATCTCCTCCCCCAGCCTCTCTGTTTGCTCATTCCTTACTCACTCCTTCTCTCTCTGACACCAAACTCAACCAGATAAATATAAAAATGTATATTTTTCCGTGGACTTTTCACGGCCTCCGAGCTGTTAATGTGAGTAAAACGGTGACAAACCGGCTCTGACTTTCTGAAATAGACAGAATTTCTGGCGGTGAAGTCGAAAATGAAAGTATGTGGACGCCGTGACATCACACCCATTAGTGACGGGTGACTTATATATCTGTGGTCCAACTCCTGCCAACCAAAAGAGTGAGACGATTGAACGATATCTAATCATTTTTGGGTTGTTTTACAAAGTTTCTTACCAAAACGACCCAAAAAAACGCCACCATGAATGTTTACATGTTAAACAGTGTTCGATTTAGAAAGCTAAGTGTGGACTTGGTCTTATTTTTTAAATGCAATCCAGCTCCCTGCTCTCATTTACCAATCCCTAAGACACAAAGTGACATTAGAGGGTAAGAAAGGAGAAAGAAACACGCAGAAGATAGAAAAAATACAAAATTTAGCAAAAGGTTTGAGAGTGATGGTGATCAAATGTAGAAAGCAAAACAAAAGAAAAATGCATGTAGCATTTCTGGTCCAGTTAACAGGTGATAGAAAGGTAGATTTTTTTTCACAGTGACCCTTCAGTCTCGGATGGAGCTTCACAGCTGGGTGCCCGTCCAATCAGAGAGCTCCGGGGAGCGCCGAGCGACAACCTGATAAACGTCTACTTAAACTGGGCGTTTGTCGACCTAAAATCAAGCACAACTGAGCAGCGGCGTGACCTACTTCTATCTTCAAATAGAGACTGTCCCCGGCAGCGTTTTGTTCAAATGACCCATATTTTAAGTTTACCTGACTATAATGAATATTTACCGTCCTCTATATTATCCTCTATATTATGGATGTCCTCATGGAGGACGTCCATAACAAATGTCCACTTCTTCCACTCATTTTCTCCACAACAGGGCTTACCTGTCACACTGTAGCAGCTCTGAGTGTATTTAAGGATTTTTTCCCCGTCTAAATGAACGCTGTACTTAGTCTCTATTATTCTGCCATCAGATTTATTGTCCTTATATTCACGGTTCTTCAGATCTTCTTGAACCAGGTGTGCAAAAGAGAGTCTAAGTTTAGTTTCTAAATTGTGTTTCAGGTTCTAGATTCAACTCAGCTCCTAAATGATTTGCTTGTAAAAGGACCTTATACCCCTGGAGCTGGGACTTCAACCCATCAAATACTAGTACAGTTTGTCAGTGGCCCTACGTTCTGAACTGGGACGCTCCAGATTCCGTACAAAATAAACCTCTAACATAGTTTTTAGGTTTACCTATGCGATAAAAGCAATTTGTCGTTAATTAAAAATAGTCAATGTTGACTTGGTTTCACTCTGGACACAAACTGCGGTCTCCTGGGTGAAAGTCCTGTGTTTGTTTCATCCGTCCAACCTCCCTAAGTAGAATATTTTGCTATTTATTCTACTTCTCTTGCTCCGATTGTTGAAAATAGAGTTGTTCCGATACCAATTACAGTTTCAGTACATGATCTGATATAATTTATGCTAAAAAAAGAATCGGTATTCTGTATCGGACGCTATGCAAGTACAGGAATGAGGAAGGGTGGGGGAAAAACGGTGCCTCTCATGCTGACGCTCAAAGGTGACTCGGTATTTGACGAGTCAGGAGTCAGAACGGGATGTTTGGGAAGGCCGGGAACTAAATTTAGACCCTGGTTCCTCCCGTTGAAGACTCCAGTAAAGGTTTCTGGAAAAGGGACTTTAATTCTAAAACTGCCATTTTGCACCAATGTCCAAAAATCACACAAGTACATTTCCACTGTGGAAGACGCAGAGAGAGGCGCTTGAACGCCGGTCGATTGATCACAATCAGATCTCCGCCATCGCTCTCTCCACACGTTTTTTTAATCTGAAAAACAAACTGGTCTCAATTAAATATCTGCTGGAATCCACTGAACACGGCAGATGGACGAGATGTATCTTGAGCATCAAAGTGTGGATTTTTCCTTGATGGGAGTCAAAATGTTGAATATGTAGATGGTGTCTTCACATCCCCCCTTCCTCCGGGTCTGTTAGCTGAGCTCGAGTGTTATTCCTCCTCTCCGACATTAACACATGCGACTCCATCCCTCTCGCCCTCCTTCAATCTGCTCGCGTGCTCCTCTTTCTCTTTTTTTTTTTTTCTTCCCTTCTGTGCCTGAAGCCTCTGCGGTGGCACGACGAAATGTTGAAAATATGACCATAAATGTGTCCTGGTCTTAAAAATCTAGATGTGCTTTGATGGCCTGCCTGAGGGGAGAACTGTGATAAAGGCTTGACTTGCTCACGGTCGAGAGCAAGATGAGCGTTTGGATCGGACTCCTTTTGAATTTTGAGGATTTTTAAATCATATTTTCACGATCATATAAACGCACAATGATTCTCCAGCTAAATATGTTTAGTCCCACAACTTTTCACTGCAAATTACAGTTAGTTGTTGAGGATGTTTGGCAAAAAAAAAAAAAGGATTAAAAAAACTCTTTGCATGTGGACACATACTTGGCTCATGAAGCAGATTGTGATTGACATGAAGATCTAGTTTATTTAAATCACATGACTAATTCATGTTATTTAAATCAATCGGAAACAGCGTCATACACCACACACATGCAACTGAAACACACACACATATACATACATAGATACATGTATATATGTGTATATGTATGTATATATATATATGTTCAGTTGTTCACGTTAAGTTGTTACATTATGTTCTTACAATTTTTTTGTTATGTTGCGTCACATTGTTCAGTTACATATTTTAGTTAAAATGTTACATTATGTCTTTTAGTTACGCTTTAAAGTTCCGTTGTTCATTTTTTTTATGTGAACACAAACCATCATCATTTTTTCATGCTTAACTAGTACTTTTGTTGCTCAAAACTTACTAATCTTTTCAAAACGATGACCCACGTGGCATTCTGCGTTTCTACAAGCGTGAAAAGAAGCTAGTATGAAACGTTTTTCTGGTTCAGAAACGTTGAAATTCAACATTTTCCGTTGCTTGCAGGAACGTACAATGACAACTTTTGGCCTGCAAACAGTGAGGTGCAGTAAACCCAATCTCATGATTACACATTTAACTTGGCATTTTACCTTTATTTAATGATTACAGGAGTGAGACAGACAGAAAATGGGAGAGAGAGAGAGAGGAAAAAAGGTCCCCAGCCAGGATTTAACCCGTAACATTAAACATTATATGCTGTGTGCTTGAACTAATCGGCGACCACTGACTGATCCAACAGAATTCTTTTTTTTTTTTATTATCTTTTAGCCTCAGAAACAAGGTTAGCAGCTCTCAGAAGCAGCTGATATATGATATTTAATAAGAAGAGACCGGCCTCATCCTTGAGCTGCTGCAGCTCTGAGCAGAAGAGTTTAAGCTGCTGAAATTTTTATTTAGCAGATGTATATACCTATTATAATCCTCCCCCATCACACTCACGCATGCATGTTTACACACACACACACACACACACACACACACATATATGTGCTCCCAAATGTGCAGTTGTGAGCGCCGGCAACCCAAAGCAATTAAAACCAGGCAAAAATCGACGCTGGGTGTGTGTGTGTGTGTGCGCTTTATTCTTTCCGATATTTTATTTATTATTTTCTCGTGATGCTGCCAGTTTTTATGTCTTGCCGTTGCGTGTGTGTTTCCCTGCAGCGGCGAGGCCTCCCTTATCAGTATGCCGCGTGCACTTCCTCTCTAAACATGGCCAAAGCTTTTGGGAGCCGTGAAGCTTCACTGATAAGATAACAGACAAAAGCCTTCTCTCTTTTCAGGAACGCGTGAAATAGAAAGAATATAGGAGTTTCCTCCCCCGTGGAATTAGATGGGATAGAAAAAGCATGAAGAGCGAATCACATGTTTCGGAAAAACGAATTTGAAAAAAACGAAGAGAGAGAGAGAGAGAGAGAGTCAGATATGAACCGCGAGGTCATAGGCGAGTGAGGAATTCTTTTATTTAGTGGAGGAACAAAAGAAAAACACACAGCTGCTACTTCTGGTGTGTAAGGTTGAAGATCATCTGCAGAGCATATTTAAAAACTTCGCCATGGCAACAGGCTCCGTGATTAGGGGCCAAACAGGCGAAAACTGCTGCAGCACTTGGGTTTGAGATGATACAAATTAAGGGAACTCTGGACGGTTGCCAAGGAGATGAAATAGGCAGAGGGGTTAAAGTCCAACCTAAACACACCTTAAAGCTATTTTAGTGACAGCAGAGCGGAGAGTGGGGGTGGGGGGTGGGGGAGGGGAGGACGGAGCAGGGGGGGGAGGAGGAGGAGGAGGGGGAGGGGGAGGTTTCTGACAGACGAGCTCCACAAATAATCGCCAGAAATGCCGAGATGTGCGATCAGAGTTCAAAATGTCTCTCCATGTGTGTAGGTTTGCAGGTTTGTGTGTGTGTGTGTGTGTGTGTGTGTGTGTGTGTGTGTGTGTGTGTGTGTGTGTGTGTGTGTGTGTGTGTGTGTGTGTGTGTGTGTGTGTGTGTGTGTGTGTGTGTCCAGTTTTCATTGTTCTGCGGTTCGAGGGTTTCGTGTCTCACACCTCTGATCCACCAAACACACAAAAAAAGAAAAAGAAGACGCTTGTGATCCAGTTTCATTTCATGCATTTTTTTTTCTTTATTGTTCCTCTGTGGATTCTTTTAAAAGCCCCAAATACTGCTTTTTATAATTACATTTTTTGTGACATCATCATCATCATCATCATCGTCGTCATAAATAACAAAAGTGACATTATGGCTTTGTGACAGTAACAGGCCTCCAGGTTTTCAGTGTTCGGATGCTTAAAGGTGCAGAAACGAGGACAGAAGCCCCCGTGTGGAAAACATATTGACGACACGAGTGTCAAGAGGGGTTTTGCTCAAAAGGTCCCACATTATCTAGATATTAATTATGTTTGAAGCGGCTGTTGGTAATCTTCTTTAAAAACTTTTTTAGTTGTATTTGTTGAAATGTATCATTTCATCCTGACACTAAACAATGAATCAAATGATCAAAAATAATCTGGTATATGTGGACTGTAATAAGAGTCTTCCACAAGCTAACACCTTGACAGTATCCATGTTCAATGTTTACGTTCATTATGATATTTTTGGAGAGAGGCCTAAAGGGACGGGCTGTAATTGTTTTTTCGACTTTTCGAATTCGCGACTTTTGGAGCTAGCTCTGTTAGCTACTTTTATTGGGGAAATAGTTTGCAACTACGGGCTGGGTTTTTTGGTTGGATAATTAAAAAGAAATCTTAGAAACTCTTGCTAGTTTCTCAAGATTACCAACCCTAAAGCTTTACATTCAGGCCGAGCACGTTGTTAGCAGCCTGCAGCAGCTTTTGGTCGTTGTTTTTAATGAGTGAAATGTTTTGCACGCTGATTTTTATGTTGATGAGCGCCTCACGGTTTTCGGATCCATGCACCTCTCGTTCTGAACACCTCTGTTTAAAAAAAACTTCAACTCAGAGCACAAAGGTGTCTGATGCCCCTGTTATATCACTTTACCACCTGTAGTTACACTGATCTGGAGAGGAAAACAGCTGGCCTGGAAGCAAATTGGTGCCTTTCTTGAAATCTTAGGAAGTCGCATATGGGACTATTTTCATTGCAGTTAGTAAAGTCATATAGCTTCGGGTATCCAGCAAAAGTCACCACAATTAGAAAAAAAGAAATCAACTCGAGGCGTTCAGGACTCCAGTAAAAAACGAAAGAAGTGCTCAGCAACTCAAACGTAGCGTGCAAAACGCTTCACTCTCATTGAAAACAATTACAAAAAGCATTCTGTCTGATCAGCGCTAAAGTGTCTTATTTGATATATGCTCCATGCTAAGATCCTACAATTCCCATAATGCAACTCTATAGCGTCTTTCATTAGACCATCCTTGTCAGCAGCTTCCAAACCTCTGTATATTCACAGCATGTAGCACAATGTGCCTTTTGTTAAAAATGTGAACTATTCAGGCCTAAACTGAGGTAACTTTGATGACATCACTATGACATCATCAGGGTTATCATCCTCCAGAGCCGCATTTGGAGCCATTTCAAAAATAAAAGAACTAAATGATGTGGGACCCGAAACCATTCCATTTCTTATCCTTCTTTTGTTAGAAAACCAAAGTATTTCCTGAATAATTTGATCATTTTTAAAAGCTTTAAAGTACATATAGTGACATCCAGTGTGTTACTTTTCTGTTTTCCAGATATTTTAAATCAGCTTTTCTGCCTTAAAACTGAGCCCAAAGCAGATAAAAGCTGCGAGTCGTTCTCCACCAACACACTGCCTTTTTTACTTCATCAAGAAAAGACAAGTAGCTTTAAAAAAAAAAAAGAAAAGGCAGTCAGGCAGTATTCAAAATATTTAAAGCACAGTTGAAGAAGGTTTTTGTTGAGGCACTTGTTAAATTCCCTCTGTGTCGTTTTCTTTCTTTTTTTAATTCCAATCTTGATTCGTTCACTCGTTGAACAACAATTACACAGACATGGAATGCTCTTTCCTTATTTTCTCATTATGGTGGTGATTATGGTAATGGGATTGGTTTGTTTGTGCCAAACATCAGCTCGAGTACGTGTGTGTCTGTGTGTGTGTGTGTGTGTGTGTGTGTGTGTGTGTGTGTGTGTGTGTGTGTGTGTGTGTGTGTGTGTGTGTGTGTGTGTGTGTGTGTGTGTGTGTGTGTGTGTGTGTGTATGTGAGAGATGAACACATTGGAACGAATGGAAATAATGACACTGATTACATCTCCAGGCCTCACATGTGTGTAGAATAAGTGACACAAATAAACATTTTCTCTTTTGCCTCTTAAAAAAAAAACACACTGAAAAATACTGTCAGAATTTTACATTCAACTCAAAGATTGTTAAAGGAAAAAAACAACAACAACAACAACAACAAAGTCCTGGTTAATAAACAGTCATATAGCCTCAATGACAATTCAAGACATGTTTTTTTAGTTTTTTTTTTAATAATCCATTTAAAGGCATCAAGCCTCAGATTGTTGGAACAGAAGATTCACAGAGAGAGTTTGATTTCAAATCTTTGACATTTGGCATCCTTCAGTGTTTCTATTTTTAAATATTCATGTTATTTGATCTAAAATAGGTTGGAACGTACAATCCACTAATAAAAATATATACTTTAGCTTTGTTTAAACTTAAAGGAACAGTCTGATGTTTCACAGTCAGATAAGAGAGGATTGATACCTATTTTATAGGCCAAAGAGGTGTTAGCTTAGCTTAGCACAAAGCCTGGAAACAGAAGGAAACTGCCCTGGCTAATGTTTAAAAAATTCAGCTTTTCAACGATTCTTTTTAAGTGTGGTAACACGATAAACAAGCGTTCCCTTAAAGGAATAGTTCCACATTTTGGGAAATGCACTTATTCGCTTTCCTGCTGCAAGTTGGAGGAAAAGAACAATACTACACTCACCTGCAGGCAATCACAGGAGCTTAGCTTAGCTTAGCATAAAGACCTGAAGCAGGTGGAGAAAAAAACTGCTGTTTCTCCCTGTTTCCAGTCTTCATGCTAAGCTAAGCTAAGCTAATTGCCCGCTGGCTGTAGCTTCACATATATATACTGTTTAGACCTGAGAGTGGCATCGGGCGTTCTGATCTGTTGCTGTGGTTACACATGTATTTTTCAATGCGACTTCTGTCGTCATCATCATCTCAGAGTGTACAGACTTGACAGCACTCAGAACCCCGAGCAGTTTCGGGGCGTTTCATTTTTCTCTTGTCACAGTGGCCTTGACTTTCAATTCAATATATAAGTCCTGCTCCTCTATGGAAGCAGAACAATCATGGCTACAATTAGAGAGAACTCAAACATGTCTTTGCTGTGCAACCAGTTACAATGCCATCAATCAGAAGAAAAGGCAAGTTGCAAACAATGGAATCTATATGTCCAACGTTGTTCCAAGTTGGCACAAGTTTAACCAATGTAAAAAAACAAAAAGGAGGCTCCACAAGTTATAAATTAAAGCTATTTACATTTTTACATCCTCTACTTCCAGCCGCTCCTCTCCTCTCTGCTCTGTGTTCAGCCGCCTGAAGTTCAGTCAAAGTTTCTCTGAATTTTTGTCACGTGACTGTTGGTCTCAGCCGAGTCGATCATGGCTTCATGGTTGCGCTGAGGAGCTCCGAATTTAATGTTTTTTTACAGAATCTGTTTAAAGTAAACGTGTCGTTTTTGGTAAAATATCACAATTTTAAACTTATAGTTACAGTTGCTTTTTCTGATTGAAGTGTTGGTTACACATGATGTGTTTAAGGACCATTGGAAGGATACAATTCTGATGATTCTAACAGTTTTTACAGCTTCTCGCTACCTAATCGGATGAAAAAAAAGACAAGTGTAACCACGGCCTCAGCAAGAAAGCGAAAGCATTTTCCTAAACTCTGGCACTAACATTGGACATCTTATTTCAGCACTTTATTCGTTACTCCAATGATCTCTGATAATATCTTCCCCTCCTTAGAAAGACGGCTCCTTGTCTGTTGTGTAACACCACAAAGACTTTCTGGATCATAAATCTAAATTTGAATCTTCTCCAGCGGTTTGAGGATTGATAAAGTGTCTCAATATTGAGCTTGAAAGAGGAGAACTTAAACTGACGGAGAAGTCCTCAGCTCTCTTGAGACTCTGAGGTGAGAGGACATTAGTGAATTCTGTTTTTTAGAGACTCATCACAGTGAAACATGAAATCAAGACAGCGTTGCTCTCGACGATCGAAAACCTTTTTTTTTTCTTCTTCTTCTTCATGTTAATGTCAAAATGGCAACTTTCATAAAGTGTGTTTGTGTGTTTTAAAGGGTTTCATGATCTCCAGCCTGTGAGATCACATGTGAAGGAACACGGCATCATTGAGTTCAATAAGGAACAATATTTAAGAATGAAAAACAATCACTATAAACAAAGTCACAAGGTTTGTTTTGACACAGTGTCCAAGACCGACAGCCCCCTCCCCCCCATCACAGTCTGAAATCCAGCTAAACGCAACAGTCAGCTCCACTTAACGGTGTCTCTGTTTCGTATCCCAGAGCCAATTAAAAGGTGTGAGATGCCTCCATCAGTTTTCGACATCCAGGGTGGGGGAGACGTCAGGCCACCACCCCCCCGAACCACATCCTAAATGAATCGCACTTGGAGATAATCACATAACCGACAATTAACTCCATTTCAATTTATAAACCCCCCCCCCACCAACCCACAGTACGACACACACACACACACGCACGCACACAAATGGCACGTCTACACACACCAGTGGTATTAGACCCCAGCAGGCACGACGCATGTATTAAACATGTTAGTTAGTGCTTTGTTAGGTTCATCATTTTTTTTTTGGGTGGTGTGGTGGTTTTTTTTTTCACGCATTCAAACATTGAACGTGACATCATCAATCAGGGATGTGAAGAAGAGAAAAAGAGAAAAATCAAGTTGCATAAGGGAACATTCACACGTTTTTTTGGGGCCGTCAAATCCCAATGGCTTTGAAAAGCCGGAGAGACCATCACGTTTCCTCTGTTTGCACCTGATTCTGCTGCGTTTTTCACCATGAAAACACGCTTTTTATGAAGCTTTAAAGCAATAAAAACAAACTGTTTTTCAGTGTTTTTTCTTGAAGGTAATGAGCTCCTGCTTCTATTTCCATTGCCAGTAACTAGAAGTTTCTTTAACAGAGATAAAAAGCAATGCATCCATGAAAAGTGCCTGCCATTGTTAGGACGTAGACATGTCTTTTCAGAATAGCCCAGTATTCAGAGGATTAAATGTGAATTTGCATGATTATATAATCACCTTGCCGGCCTTCATTAATCAATTCATCTAATCAATGCAGTGTTAATATAACTGTTCACTCTGTCACTGCAAGAGGACGGCACTTAGGCTCTATAATTGTCTTCATTCACTGCAAGGTGATTGTGAATTATACAGTCCAGACTATCAAATATTGATTAGCCTAAAATAAAATATGATGACCTTACCTTGTCTTTTAAAATGACCTGTGTTCATTATTTTTCGTGAGGATGTAAATGCACATGAATGTCTATGCAAAACAGAAGGAGGGGCTCATTACCATTATGTATTATGTTTTATTATGTAATGTAATAATTATGATAACATTAGGCCACTAAATTAAAATACCTACAGACGAGGGTTAGCTCTCTAGCTAATGTTTTGATGGTCAAAAAACGCTGCGAAAAGTGGCGTTTATCAGGTGAGAATAGAGGCGTTTACCGGCGCTTTCGGCTTTCCATAAACGACGCAATCGCAGTGGACAAACGTTCCCAAACGTTCCCAAACGTTCCCAAACGTTCCCAAACGGGGTTTTTTTCAGGTTGCTACTGCCAAACCCCAAGATAAACATTTTTTTCATATTTTTGAACGCTGCAGTGCATGTCATGTGACGATGAACAACCAAATACACCATTTTTTATTTTTGCTTCACCCTTTCCGTCCAAAGACATGCGGTTGGAAGGTCAGATAAACCGACACGGAACAAACCGAGCAGTAAAGCTACTTTGAGTGGTTTCATGGTGCTGGACAGTAATTAATCTTTGACTTTAGTTTAGTTTAGTCATTGAGCCACTGATTCTGGATCCGCTGCAGCCTGTTGGCACTGTGTGGTTGGCACTGAGTGGGGATTCTTCCCGCTGATCTGTGATCAGACACGAGCTGTAACGGCACTGAGTGAAAGAAAACAACAAAAGATACTGCTCACATTCACAAGAGCCTTCTGATGTTCCATTTACTTATGGTGAATAATTTACATCTAAATACTAGAGCACCAGTAAGGTCAGAACAGAAACCCAGTAACCACTGATTTGGCAACTTAAAGTTAAAAATATATTTAGATGTCAGAGTTCAAACTGGGCTAAATCCAAATCTTTTACCTTTAAAAAAAAAAAAAAAGAGATTCAGATTACTAATGCTAAAATGCTATTGAACCTGAAACCTACCTAGACCTTTAAAATGTTACTTAAAACTAAATTTAGCCGAGTTTAAACCAAGGAGCAACCTACGTGTCTGAAAAGTGTCTTAAAGCTGCATTCTCTCTCCTGTCCATCAGGGGGCGACTCCTCTGGTTGTATAGAAGTCTATGAGAAAATGACTCTACTTCTCTCTTGATTTATTCCCTCAGTAAACATTGTAAACATGAGTTTATGGTCTCAATCTCTAGTTTCAAGTCTTCTTCAATACAGCATGATGTTCATTTAGTAAATGATGCTCCATTTAGAGTCAAACAGACCATAAAGCAGGGTATGCTTTAGGGCGGGGCTACACACTGATTGTCTGATGAAAATTGAAACCCTTTGGTCTCTAGTGTTACTTCTGTTTACAAAAAGGTTTTTAAATTAAATAATTACTAAATCAGTGTTTACTGGAAAATTTGTCAATATGCAGAGTTTAGTTTTTTTTCCAGCTGAGCCTGAAGCAGATCTAGCACCGGGGGTTCTGACTGAGCATGTAATCTCTGTTTGGCTCAGATGATCCTGAATCAGTGGCTTTCTGATCTGAAGTGCAAAAAAAAAAAGGGAAATATATACATTGGACACATATCAGCTGACTGGAGCCATTGATTAGTTACAGTAATGGGAAATAAAATATATTTAAAGAAAAAATTACCGTATCCTGACAATACGGAGGAAACTGAAGACGAGAATGAAAACAAATCTCTTCATAAATGACATAATGAGCTGTTCAAACCAGGAGGATGACAGTGGGGCACTGTGGGTGATGTTGTCCGCGTCACATGGCTAGAGTTCGGGCCTTGGCGGCTGCTGACTGCGCTCTCTGCACGGCTCCCTGGCTGTTCTCCCTACTCATCAGCTGGTTGGTCTCAAACAGGCCTTCATGGCTGCCGCCGCCGCCGCCGCCGCCAGGGCCGGCGTCCAGAAACGTCAGCACTCCTGGACCAAAAAGACTCCATGTGATATATTTCATCAGAGCACACGGGACAAAGCAAAGACGGACATTGAAGGCCACTTACATGTCTTTAGGACCATGTGCCAGGAGAGCTACGGAGATCGAGCTTTACCCAGAATGCCGTTCGGCAGTGTAACAGTTAACATTATAGCGAACGACGGACAGCGAGCTTTACCCAGAATGCCGTTCGGCGGTGTAACAGTTAATATTATAGCGAACGACGGACAGCGAGCTTTACCCAGAATGCCGTTCCATATTGTAACAGTTAATATTATAGCGAACGACGGACAGCAAGCTTTACCCAGAATGCCGTTCGGCGGTGTAACAGTTAATATTATAGCGAACGACGGACAGCGAGCTTTACCCAGAATGCCGTTCGGCGGTGTAACAGTTAACATTATAGCGAACGACGGACAGCAAGCTTTACCCAGAATGCCGTTCGGCGGTGTAACAGTTAATATTATAGCGAGCGACGGACAGCGAGCTTTACCCAGAATGCCGTTCCATATTGTAACAGTTAATATTATAGCAAACGACGGAGACAGCGAGCTTTACCCAGAATGCCGTTCGGCGGTCTAACAGCTAATATTGATCCTGCTTTATAATAAAACTCTCATTCAAATCTTACATTTTCCAATATTGGACCTTTAGGTTTTTTTCAAGAGGAGTTTAAATCTCAAGACAAACATCCATCCATCCATCCATCTTCCGTAACCTGCTTATCCAGTTAAGGGTCTCAGGGTGCTGGAGCCGATCCCAGCTGTCAATGGGTGAAGGCAGGGTTCACCCTGGACAGGTCACCAGCCTGTCACAGGGCTGACATATAGAGACAGACAACCACTCACACTCACATCCACACCTACGGGCAATTTAGAGTCATCAATTAACCTAAGCTGCATGTTTTTGGACTGTGGGAGGAAGCCGGAGAACCCGGAGAGAACCCACGCTGACACGGGGATCAAGACAAACATATTCTTTGATAATTTATTTTCTTGGAGCATGTTTTCAATCCATCTTCTTCAGTTTTGCTCACATGTGAAAATAGGAATAAGTTGTAGGATGTACTCTACTCTCACAAAGAAAGGGAGAAATCGTTTTAGTGGTACAGATATGAGTCATTTCTACACATTTCAGAGAGGTTTTTGTTTCACGCATAAATCCGTCTTGTCTGTTTAGGTTGAACTTCGAACTTGCAGTTTTCACCAAAAACTACTTAAAACTTTTCTCTCACCATCCTTTGTTAATTATATTGGTTATAACTAAGCTGCTTTAACTCAGAATCTCCTTTGTGTTTCATTTCCTTGATCTCCTGTCTTGTTTGACTTCTTGCTTCCTTCACATAATGGGCTAGTGTTACCTGTAACTGAACTTTGGTTAATGTTCAACAAAAAAACCTGCATAATAAACTTTAAAGCAGTGAGGCCCTTCCTTTTTTAAAAAAAACACCTGATTTCAGGTTGTTAGATCTCAGGAACCTGGAGGAATCTTTTTATTCCCATCTCTATTTTTACAGGCACAAAAGAATGAACCGGTTGTCACGGTTACACAAATAAAAAACGTGTTGATTACCCTTAGGGACTCAAGAGCCTAGACACACACGGTGAGCTGCAGCCAGACAATTAACACGTCTCACTGTTTAATATGATTTAAAAGTATTTATAACGATTAGGATATTAAGAGAGAGTGAAGAAACACAACTGTAACAAAACTTGGATAGAAAGCGTTCGCTTCGTTTGTGAGAAGCAACACAAACTTTAATTATAAGAAGCGTTAAACGGAAAAGGAAAAGTGAAAGCAAGATAACTCAGTCAAAGTCTGAGAGACGGAAATAAACCTCAGGAGATGTTACAAAGCCTTTAAATGTTTACGATTACATGCATTAAACACATATTTTACTTTGAAAACGTACAAAAATACAAGTATCCAAATACACTTAAAGTAGCCTAAAAAAATACTCATTATGCAGGATGCACATTACGCAGAATAATATATATTATTACACTATTAGATTATAATTATTGATGCATTCATGTACTTTAGTTAAAATAAGCCCCATTTTTACCAACTGAAACATTACTTTACATGCTGCTGCCTGTTCATTTCCCCTGTTAATCAATAAAGTTTTATCTAAATCTATAATAACAGATCATAATTTAATAGTTGGTTGTATTTTGGATCATTAATCTAAATATCCAAAGTAACAAAAATTGTCAAATAAATGTATCAGAGTAAAAGTTGAATATTTACCTCTGAATTTAGTGAAGAAGTAAAAAGTAACAATACTCAAGTAAATTACAAGTACAGCACTTGAGTACTTTCCACCTTACAAATACTATTAATTACAACAGCAGACTTTTAAAAGATAGAGAATGAGTTGAGTAGTGACGTCTTACCGTAACCGTCCACACATCCGCTTTTAAACTCGCCTTCAAACCTCATCCCGTCGAAGTGAGTGAAGACGCCGGCGCCTTGAAACTTTCCCTGCACAAATTCACCTTCATACCTAGAAAATAAAAAGAATATTTACAAGAAGAGAAAAAGTAGAGCGTACTAAGTTGACTGAAACTAATTTAAGAATGAAAGAAAAGAGCTTTCCTTCGACAGGTTTGTTTCATTCGCTCTCTAGTTGAACTAATGTATTTTTATTTAGACTTTTGTTTAACCTTCTGGCAGTGAGAGTTATTACAAAAAGTAGTTCCACCGACAGTTGTACTGATATACTACTCTACCTTTGTAGTTCCTCATAGCAGAGCCTTCTACACAAAGAAACACTACAAAGTCAGTCAATATTTCCTCATATGTGATTTCAGGTTATTTATTATATATATATTTGTGGTCCTCTTGGTCACAGATTTATGTGGTAATGTAAAACCATCCTATCGTTGCAGTGTAGCTGCTAAATTAAATATAAATAAATAAATAAACCTGAAGAACGGATACAAAGGGATTTGAATCGGAGGTGAATAAATGGACGAGGCAGCATAAGTAAAATAACTGTGGTAGCAATATTGGCCTTGAATGTTTGGAATCTTAGCAACCTTTTTTTTTAGCAAGTTTTACTCATTAAAAAAAGAAGTCAGTATGTATTTGGTAATCTAAAATGCATATCTTGTTGTTCCAAACCTAAAAATTTGGCAAAAAAGCTGCATTTTTATGACGTCTCTGCACGATCTGCTTGTTTAGAAACGATGAAGAACACGGAGAGAGGGAAGGAAAGGTAGATGCTTCATCCGGGAATTACAGCGTAGCTTAAACTCAACATAAAATACAGTGATGATGACATCACAGCACAGGCATTACAGTTATGGGATGCATTACATCATTGTGCATCCTTGTAAACAAACATCCATCCATCCATCCATCCATCCATCCATCCATCCATCCATTTTCCGTAACCTGCTTATCCAGTTAAGGGTCGCAGGGGTGCTGGAGCCGATCTCAGCTGTC
This sequence comes from Anoplopoma fimbria, assembly GCF_027596085.1. NCBI lineage: Eukaryota > Metazoa > Chordata > Actinopteri > Perciformes > Anoplopomatidae > Anoplopoma > Anoplopoma fimbria. Next base: position 3,182,692 of record NC_072457.1, read on the forward strand.
AATGGGTGAAGGCAGGGTTCACCCTGGACAGGTCTCCAGTCTGTCACAGGGCTGACATATATAGACAGACAACCACTCACACTCACATCCACACCTACGGGCAATTTAGAGTCTTCAATGCACCAAAGCTGCATGTCTTTGGACTGTGGGAGGAAGAGAACCCACGCTGACACGGGGAGAACATGCAAACTCCACACAGGAGGTTGGTGTGAGGCAACAGTGCTAACCACTACACCACCGTGCAGCCCACAAACAGAACAACATTCCCCTAATAAAGCTTCTTTTTTTTAATTAGTTTTTACCAAAGCTGTTTACTACAGTTTCACACTTTCACAGGGATAAAAAAAAGCGAGAGATCAACTTTTTTTTTTAACACATACAGCATGAATACTATACGCCATCACTTCAGTATCAAACATCTTCAAACTGACAAAAGAACTGAACTGCCAGAGAGTAAAAGTTCAATCACATCGTCAGGTTGTCTTGCTTTATCATAATAATAATAATAATTCATTCATTAAAACGAATTAACCCGAGTCACACTTGGAGTAAAGCTCATAAAAACAACCATTGACATTCACATGCACCTCATTTTTCTCCCTCTCTCCCAGATAGAAAGGAGGTTTTGATTCAGACTCAGCAGGTCAACAAGACGTTCTCGACTTTCTCCAATAATCTTTAACCCGATTCCTTTTGTAGCTTCTGTTCTCTGTGAAGGAGCTACAAACTTCTACGAGCCACCTGTCAAGTCCAAGGACTGAAACAGTTCTGATATGCAAAAGATGGACCTTTATTTAACACCGTAAAAAACATGTTTTAGTGTTTCTAAAGAATCATTCAACTGATTCTCCCGAGTGATACGACAACGGAAGACCCTGAGCCGGATCCACTTGAACTTCCTCAGCTCCACTTGAACGTTGCCCACTCCGCTAAACGATGAATGAAAAGCTCTGAATTGGGAGACATGTTTCGGGTCACAGAGCCACATCTTTTAATAAACTTATTATCAGATAGGTAAAGTAGCAGATGCTTCAAAAACAATCTGGCATTCAAAATTTAGAGATGAATAAATTACTCCGACAACTCAAAAGTTAGAGTTTTTTTAATTTTTTTAACACAAACTTTAAGTTTGATAGATGCTTTGGAGTTTCTTTTCCTTCTTTGTTTATTTCTTAAGACTTTTTTGAAGCTAATAAACTAAATGTTCCAATGTGTTTTATTATGTTTATGAGTACAAAAGAGCTTTCTCTGTTGTGTGTATTTGTGATGAAACTTCAGCAAAATGATAATTGAATATGTTTGATAATCATTTAATCATAATTCATCAATCAGAAACACAATATATTTGTTTTCAGCTTCTGAAATGTGACTATTTTGTTGCTTTTTTTGCTTTTTCATATTATTGTAAAGCAGAAATCTCTAGGTTATGAACCACTGGTGAGATGAAAACAACATTTGAAGATGTTTCCACGGCATTTTGGACACTGATTCATCATCTTTATTTTAAAAGCTAAACAATATTCTAAAAATAATCAACAAAATATTCAATAATCAAAAGAATCTTTACTTAACCTTACAGTACATCACGCTAAGGATTTTTACACACTAATGCTAATAAGTGCATGAAGACGGAGAACTAGAGCTGAAGCAATAATTAAATTAATTGATGAAATGATCGTCAGACAATTATCTACAACTATTCTGGTAATCAATCAATTTGTTTCGGTCAATCAAAAACGGTGACAAAATGTTACAGATTTTCTGGTTCCAGCTTTAAAAAAAAGAGGATTTGCTGCTTTTCTTTTCTTATAAATGTAAAATAAACATCTTTGTGTTTGGAAATTCTCTCGTTTGGAAATATATTCCAACTACTGTGACATTAGGTCCAGCTTTCAGATCATTTTCAACAAAGTGATCTAATTTCAAAAGGTCAAAGGTCAGATTAGCCTGAAGTGTCATTACAGACCTGGAGCCGTCGGGGAAGACCAGCACCCCACAGCCGTTGAAGAGGCCGTTCTCAAACTGTCCGGTGTAGCACGTCCCGTCGCTGAAGGTCAGCTGACCCAGGCCATGACGCAGACCTGCAGCGGCAAACACACACAGCGGAGGTAAGTACTTTAACGCTAATGTTTCTCACAAATTAGGTTTATTTTATATATATATATATATTTAATACTAGGATTATAACTCTGCAAATTGAGACCTGGAATCATCTTTAAATCATCTTAACAGTGGAACGACAAGAAATAGAAATGCGCGCTACTAAAATCAAGAATTAGCAGGAAGAAAATCAAACTGAATATGAAGATGATAGCTGAAAGTGTCAAAAAGAAATGTAAAAATAAAGAGGGAGCATCTTCCTGTGTGAGAGTCCAATGAAGTAGTTAAGTCATTTTTGTCACATTAAGAGCAAATATTTAAAATCACAAAAAATACAGTCATTTAAATAAGTAATGTCAGCATGGTCATTTCAATGAATTATTAGATCTTTTATATTTTTTATTTAATTTACTGCTGGTAAAGAAGTCTCAAAAACCAGTGTGATCTGTTCTGGGGTGGGGGTTGGGGGGGAAGAAATTTGAAAAATCACATGTACATTGTATTATTGCATTCTTGGTGCTTTTGAGAATAAAAATTATATTAAAAAACCACAAAGTCAAATTATAACAAAAAAAACCCGGAATAAACGTCTACTTTTAAACAAACAAAATACCAGAAATATCAAATATAAATGTTCACAAAGTGTACCACACAGAGGAAAAACAATCTACGAAGTACCACACATTTACTCCAAATTATCATAATTTCGGCAAAATGTATAAAACAAATACTTCAAAGTATGACAATGTACATATGTTATATTCACATAGATAGATGGCAGTAAGTTCATGTTTTAAAGGTTTTATATATATAGTATATATGTGTGTGTTTTTTATGTATTCTTTATTAGTGAGTAAGTAACTTTTTTCCAAGGATTTTTTTCAGAAAACGCATTTGAAATTATGTTTAATATGAATTAAATCAATAAAACAACAATAAAGCAGTTATGAAGTGAAAATAACTGAGCCATACCAAATAGAAAATTAGTATTTATACACAAGTCTATTTGGCCTTCTTCTTATGAATGGATGATATTGAAAAAAATCCCGTCTCTCTTTTCTCAAAAATGCATTATAAATTGAAATATAAATAATACTGCATTCTTTATAACGTCCAATTCAATGGTCCATGGACATTCATTCAACCAGAGCGGACAAGAAAAAAACAATCTTTGGAGGTCACGGCCTAATTTGGAATAAAATGTTTACTGAAATGCATCAATATTTCAGAAGCACACTTGTTTCAATCCTTGAAAACATAAGAACATTGGAGGTTACGTTTCTCGTGCCTCACACCACCAATTGTTTCCCATGTGTTCATTTCAACCCGGCAATTATTTATGAGCAAAAACTCAAAAAGGAAACTGAAACCAAACAAGGTCGAAGCCAAAACTTGACCACAAACTTCCACCATTTGTTTTGTTTTTTCTATCACATTACAAAGAAAGTAAGCAGTGATAATCTTAATATTAGACGATGAAACATGGCGTAAAGTGAGTCGTTGTTTGTGAATGTGCTTCCAAGCACAAATGTCATTTGAATGGATGATTATCTGAGACCGTTCATGTGTAGGGATCATACAAAGAAGGACAATTCGCTTTAGAAACAGGAGGTCTTAAAAATCTTCATTTGAGTAAATATTTTGCAGCCAAATCAAATTGTTTACAGGATATTCAACCTTTGTTTCTTAATTATGCATTTAATACATGACTTCTTACTCTACAGTACTTGTAAAAAGGCAATAAAGTCGCCCATGAATATGATATATGAGTTTACAGATAATTACAATCCCTCCTCGTCAATATGGAGGTTGGTTTATGGCTTTTTACCCGTTACACCTACAGTTTATGGGCATATCTATATGTTACACTTGTTGCCTTTTTCATTCCTCAAACTTAATTCTTTGTTTGTTTGTTTGTTTTGTCGAATAACGCAGCACATAGAGCATAAACGCCTCCGTTCATGCTCAGAGCTCGCTCGCCGTCTGCAGAGGCTCTCGCTACGGCGCAAAGTGCAGTTATAAACAATGTTTTGCCTTAAGTATGACACGTAACGCTCACTTTCTCCTTAACTAAGGGACTTTCTTAACGGTGTTGTACAGAGTCCCTTAAAAGGTCTCCTTAGTTATGAACAAACTTTAAAGCAATAACTGCAATGAAAGAGATTTTACAGAAGTAAAATGCTACAGTTTCCATGTTGATGTTTTGTTGGAATATTCCAAGGGGGTCGTTTTTGAGGCTGATGTCCTCACCTCATCAGTTTTTTCTACAGCTTGTGATGTCTGCTTTTAGAAACACAACGAATACAAAAAAATCCATATAAATATCATAAAATATAGACCCTTACTGGAAGGTATGTGGAGTTTTTCTTGGGAATATATATCTTTTGAAGTTCAGGAGAGTCGTAATTGGTGCTAAAAGACATAAGGTGAGGTGCTCTCTTTCATATTTCACCTCTTGAAATGTTCCCACAGAGGTGAGACTTAATTCCCTCTAATTCTGTGACTAATTTCCAGGAACAAGGGGGGGGGGGGCTCTATTTAGCAGCTCGCCCGGTGGGATTTAGGAGAATAACTGGATGTGTGGCACAGTTGGACACGGGCTGAGGAGGTCCCGGGGTTCCTCGTAGTCGCTGTAAGCGATGGAATAGGATTTACTGTGAGCTTGCCAAGTGGCATGAAGCTGGTGGAGAGGAGGGGCGTGGGGGGGGGGGGGAATCCCTTACAGCAGATTGGGATTTACAGGAGGGGAGTGAGGCAAGGGTGAGGAATAGTGAGTGTTAGCTAATGGCTAAAGTAAATTAGGCGGTCCATCTGTCAGGGCCGCTTACTTTGCTGCTCGCTGTCTAATCTCAGCAGGGTTTTTCACGGGAGATTTGGAGAAGAGATTTGGAGAAACTAAATCGGGAAGCGCCTGCATTCCATTTTTTAAAGTCCAAGCTTCCTCCGAAGCATCCTGCATCCATATGGCCAGATGTGTGTGTGTGTGTGTGCGTGTGTGTGTGCAAGCAGGACTCGATTATGGGTAAAGAAGAGGGCCAACTGGGGCTTAAATCCAACCTTTCAGTCAGCGGGAGCCCTCAAGCTGCTGTAATATGACAAAATCTGTGGAGTGTCATCCGGCCACGAACTCCCCGAGAAGCAGCGTCTTCCTTCGAGCTAAAGAGCAGCATCAAAGTATAAATGGTGCTGCTGAATATTAAAGTGGCCCTATTATGCTTTTCCACTTTTTCCCTCTTCTTTAGTGTTTTATATATATTTGTGTACATGTAAAAGGTCCATAGAGTGTAAAGCCTGAAGTCCACGCCTAAAAGGAGTTACCCTCCCCCTCAGAAGCTCCTGAGCTGCCTGAAACGGCTCCATTGAATTCTCTCCTTCACTTCCGTAACTTTATGAAGTCACAATGTAACTTTATGATGTCATAATGCAACTTTATGAGGTCACAATGTTACGAAAGTGACGTAAAACTCCTTCCGGCTAGTTTGGCCCTCAAACCACAAAAGAGAGAGACGGAGCTGGAGCTCTGGAGGAAGAGTTTTTTGAAATGTGAAACGTTGACCAATCACAACAGAGCAGCCTAGCTGACCAATCAGGGCAGACTTTGCTTTCTGGAAGGAGGTGCAAGCACTACAACGGAGCATTTCAGAGAGAGGGTGAGAAGAGGTGCCTCAGGACAGCCAGGATGAGAAAACAAGGAGGATTATGAGCATTAACGCATTGACATAAAAATATGCACCCGGAAAATAGCATAATAGGACCTGTTTAAAGAAAAAATGGCAAAAAAAAGTGAAAGCGCTTCACAAACCTCTATGACGCTAACAGTTTACTTTTTAACTGAATGGAGCAGAGACTTCCTCTCCAGGATTTTCTCCCTCCAGACTCTAATCTGACGCCTCTCCTCCAGCTCTCGTGTCGGGTCACGGTCTCTCCGGCTAATTACGGTTTTAGCAGAATTTGTCTGGCTCTTATGTCAATCAATAGCGGTAATGCATCGATGTTAACTGACTGCATGGACGCGGTACAGTAGTAAATGGCTTGTGCTCATACGCCGGCCTACTTCCTGTAACCTGATAGCTCCGGCTGCTGGGCCTCGTCGTCAACCGGCGCTCGGCTGAATTATTCATGTGACACCGTAGACCTCCGCCCCGACACACCGCTACATGTTTGTGTGCAAACAGTGGCTCTCTGCACGCATGGACGCAACACACACACATTAGACTGTGTTCATCACAAAACCACACAGTTACAGGTGAAAGTCAGGAGTGTGAATTGAACTCGAAGGGTTAAAATCAACAGAATGAGAGGAAAAAAAGTGCAATAAAATATATTTCAAGGAGAACTTTATATCTAATTATTTGTGGATTTATACAAGGTGGGGAGAGTTATTAAAAAGTTATTAACAGCATGTAAAAAAAACACAATTTCCATCTAAATGGGTGAAAAGGAAGTAATAACCAGATACAGTAAAACTAATCTTTCTCATGATACGAGGTGGCATATTCTAAGATTACACAAACTACAACTAGAAGTAAATGAACATTGTTCAAGATGCAAAACAGCAATACTTTTTTTTGTTACCTGAGATAATTTTTTTACTATGAGTTTAGGACAATTTTGAAACTTTCAATCATAACAAATATTTATCTCACATGTTGACACTTTTCTATTTTCTATTAATTATTATAAAATACATATAATGTGTCATAATCTGCTTATATTGCTGTATAATTATAGTTTTTCAAACATATTCATTAGATAACATTAAAAATTTTATAATGTAAGTTTACTACTTTCTTTTTGAGTTTAGGACAATTTAACAAAGGTGAACTTCAGCTTTCAATCATAACAAATATTTATTTAAACTTCTATTTATATACTTTTACAATTAAATTTACAATTAAATTAAAAGCTCCAGAACAAATGAAACCTTCGAGGAGACTTTTTTCAAGAAGTCGTAAAAACATCTAAAACTCCATGACAGGAAAATGTATCTACAAGATGTTTTTAAATAAATAAAGTGATCTTTCAAAGCTTTTTTAAAAAAAAATGTAAACAATGCCAAGAAATCCTGGCAGTCTATATCTATTAGTGGACTAATTTCTACCAGTCGTGACTTAAAAAATTTAAAAAAAACTGCAGTTTTCTGCTCACCGTGCAGAGACCATATGTCCCCCCCCCGCAGTCTGACGCCTGCTTTTGTGCCAACTTTTGTTCTTTGTGTAACCTTGCTCTATAGGTTGCCTCTGTGTTTTTGTCAAACTGAAAATACTGGTTTAGGTAGTGTGATATCCTGTCTCAGCGGGCTCACTGGCACCAGATGGTATATGTGTGTGTGTGTGTGTGTGTGTGTGTGTGTGTGTGTGTGTGTGTGTGTGTGTGTGTGTGTGTGTACATGTGTGTGCATGTGTGTGTGTGCATGGTTACGTTTTCCTTTAGTTACTGACTTCAGTTTTATTAAGTTTGTTAGATGCAATCTGTGCGAGTTCAGGTTCGTATAGTTTTGCTGTTGAGTTTCCCCGACGGTACGCCCACTTTCCTTCTGACCCTCCATTCTGACGAGAAACCTTGTGGTCGTTCCTCCAAAGCTGAGAACTTTCTTTAAGCATATGTTTTTTTTAATCATATTAACAGGCTTAACAGTTTTATCCTGATAAGTTTCAAAAAGGGAAAATTCTGCATCTTTTATGTGGGTGCCTGATAAGTTTTGATGGTAAATGCAGTCAATTTAGTCCCGCCCCCTGAGGGTAGTCGGGCTAATCTTAGCGTAGCATCGGCTAGCTTTGACCCGGGTCCAACAACTATCCGTCTCTGCTTCATAAGCTCTCATGCAATCCTGTCAGATTTCCTTCATTTTCAGGCTAGTTTGGCGGATTTTGAGCTCGTTATGGTTAAACGATGTAATTGTGAAACTCGTTACCAGGGCAACGTATCCTCACACAACAGTTTGTTTGATATCTTAAGAAAAGTTACTCCTCATTTTTTGTGCGTTTTCCTACAAATGTCAAGCAACACATGGCAATTTCCTCTCCTTACATGCATACAGTCTTTTCAAAATAAACTTCCGTCCACACAGGAAACAACTCTCTAAAACTACCTTGTTAGTTTTAGGAAATTAGATTGTTGTTTGGCTTAAAATAACCACGGAAGTGTCGTTAATGAAGTATGAAAATTACATGACAAATCAACATTGACTTCTTGTTTCACATGGGAAACAAACAGCGTTATCCTGGGTGAAAGATCAAAGTTTGTTCGATATATTTTGAATATTTTTGGCGTTTGATGTTGCCATGAGACAACCACTACCAACATGCACTGAAGACGTTGAATCCATCTATGCCCTCGCCAAAGCCGCAAGACTCCATCGACAAAAACAGTGATTTTTACCTCACAGAACACGTGAGTTTCTGGTCTATCACTGCCTTGATCGGTTAGTTTGTTTGTGTTTTTGTGTCAATTTCTCACACAATAACACAAACAAACTAACTGATGGAGCTTCTCCTGTGTTCTGCAAGGTAAAATATGTGTTTTTTCAATGGAGTCTGGTGGTTTTGAAGAGAGAAAAAATAACAGCTTCAGTTTCCCGTCAGAAAGGGCTGTCAAAGTATTCTACATATAGCGTACACTTAAACCTATATTGATTTTTAAGGTGTTTAAAATACATCCACAGCAGTACATTGCCTTTCTCCCATGCTGGTTCTCCTGTCTGTTCCTACAAACTTGATCTACTGTAGTAAAACTCTGACTATGGAGAAGAACCTCATACAACGACACTTCAAACCATCCAATACTATCCCTTTAATAACAGAAATATAACTGTCTTCTGTTCTTACTTACACTTACGAGCCGTATAACATGAATCTAACACGAGTGCCGTATTGACGCGGGCCCTGCCCCTTTAAGTGCATTATTGTCTTAATCACATTATCGCAGAACTCCCGCTGTGCATGCAAATGTAGCCGGTGATGGACGGGTGAGAGTGAGCGGGTCAGGCTTGCCTTCTTTCCATTCGCCGTGGTACTCCTCGCCGTTGGAGTAGCTGAAGGAACCTCGTGTCAGGGTCATGGGTCCTGCTGCTGGCACACACACACAAAAAACATCATCAACACTGGGAAATATTGTGACACACACACACACACACACACAAAGAGCTGAGAGTTTTTCTAGTAATGTTTCCACCTTTCAACCCATATGGGTTAATTGCTAGTTTTGTGTTTTGCAGCACAAATCATGCAACAACCCCCACTTTTTTCAGCACAACCTCACAGAAAAAGCAGAGATACACTGTGTGACTAAAAACATCTGGACATCCCATAATTAAAGCCCTTGTGTGATTTTGGAACCTGGTTGCAGGGATTTGATCCCATTCAGTCACAAGAGCATCAGCGAGGTCCAACTATAGACTATATATAGGAAGTGGACGTAGTCGTTGTGACGTCATCCATTGGTTTGTGGACGGAAGTTTTGAAGCTTCAAGTTTGGCATTTTGGTTGTCGCCATCTTGGATTTTTGCAACCAGTGAGTAGAAGTGATCATATTTTGACTGAGGAGGAGTGACGTAGAGACGCCGTATACGTCTCTGTTAGAGAGCTGTCAATCACAGTTAGCCCCGCCCCTAAAGCATCCCCTGCTTTATGGTCTGTTTGACTCTAAATGGAGCATCATTTACTAAATGAACATCATGCTGTATTGAAGAAGACTTGAAACTAGAGATTGAGACCATAAACTCATGTTTACAATGTTTACTGAGGGAATAAATCAAGAGAGAAGTAGAGTCATTTTCTCATAGACTTCTATGCAACCAGAGGAGTCGCCCCCTGATGGACAGTAGAGAGAATGCAGGTTAAAGACACTTCCACATTGGCTAGACTTTTCAGAACAGGAAGTTTCCGCCTGGGTCCAGCACTGATGTTAATCTGGCTCACAGTTAAAACATGCTGAAATACTGATCGGACTCCGTTATTTTTATTTTGTGGAAATACATTTTTTTAAAGAAATAGAAATAAAAAATAATTAAATAAATACAAATTAAATAAATGGAAATTAAAAAATTTAAAGAATAGAAATTCCATCCATCCATCCATTTCCTTCCGCTTATCCGGGGCCGGGTCGCGGGGGCAGCAAGCTAAGGAGGGTCCTCCAGACGTCCTTCTCCCCAGCAACACTTTCCAGCTCCTCCTGGGGAACCCCGAGGCGTTCCCAGGCCAGACGAGATATATAATCTCTCCAGCGTGTTCTGGGTCTACCCCGGGCCTCTTACCAGTTGGACGTGCCTGGAAAACCTCTAAAGGGAGGCGTCCAGGAGGCATCCTGATCAGATGCCCGAGCCACCTCAGCTGGCCCCTTTCCACGCGAAGGAGCAGCGGCTCTACTCCGAGCTCCCTCCGGATGTCTGAGCTCCTCACCCTATCTCTAAGGCTGAGCCCAGCCACCCTAAGGAAGCTCATTTCGGCCGCTTGTATTCGTGATCTCATTCTTTCGGTCACTACCCAAAGCTCATGACCATAGGTGAGGGTTGGAACGTAGATGGACTGGTAAATCGAGAGCTTTGCCTTTCGGCTCAGCTCCTTCTTCACCACAACGGTCCAGTACAACGCCCGCATCACTGCTGACGCTGCACCGAACCGCCTGTCCATCTCCCGCTCCATTTTACCCTCACTCGTGAATAAGATCCCGAGATACTTGAACTCCCTCGCTTGGGGCAGTGACTCACTCCCAACCCAGAGGGTGCAATCCACCGTTTTCCGGAAGAGAACCATGGCCTCAGACTTGGAGGTACTGACTCTCATCCCGACCGCTTCACACTCGGCTGTGAACCGCCCCAGTGCGTGCTGAAGGTCACGTTCTGAAGAAGCCAACAGAACCACATCATCTGCAAAAAGCAGGGATGTGATTCTGAGGTCCCCAAACCGGAAACTCTCCTCCAACCGGCTGCGCCTTGAAATCCTGTCCATGAAAATCACAAACAGGATTGGTGACAATGGGCAGCCCTGGCGGAGGCCAACACGCACTGGGAACAAGCTCGACTTTGTGCCGAGTATCCGGACACAGCTCTCACTTTGGTCATACAAGGACCGAATGGCTCGTAGTAACGAACCAGGTACCCCATATTCCCGCAGTACCCCCACAGGACTCCCCGAGGGACACGGTCGAAGGCCTTCTCCAAGTCCACAAAACACATGTAGACTGGATGAGCAAACTCCCATGCACCCTCCAACAGACCTGCAAGGGTAAAGAGTTGGTCCGCTGTTCCACGTCCAGGACGGAATCCGCATTGCTCCTCCTGAATCCGAGGTTCGACAATCGGACTGAGCCTCCTTTCCAGCACCCTGGAGTAAACTTTCCCGGGGAGGCTGAGCAGTGTGATACCCCTATAATTGGAGCACACTCTCCGGTCCCCTTTTGAAAATGGGAACCACCACCCCGGTCTGCCACTCCACAGGCACTGTACCCGACTTCCACGCGACAGTGAAGAGACGTGTCAACCAAGACAGCCCAACAATGTCCAGAGCCTTCAGCATCTCAGGTCGAATCTCATCCACTCCTGGCGCTTTGCCGCTGAAGAGCTTTTTAACTACCTCAACGACCTCCGCCAGGCATATGGACGAGTCTTCCCCTGAGTCTTCAGACTCTGCCTCTTCCACAGAGGACGTGTTGGTCGGGTTCAGGAGTTCCTCAAAGTGTTCTTTCCACCGCTCGACAATATCCCCAGTCCGGGTCTGCAGTTCTCCCCCTGCTGAGCACAGCCTGAGAAAAGCCCTGTTTCCCCTTTAAAGTCGCCTCACGGTTTGCCAGAACTTCCTGGCAAACCGTGAGACTAGAGAATAGAAATTAAAAAATGTAAAGAAATAGAAATTAAAAAATGTAAAGAAATAGAAATTAAAAAATGTAAAGAAATAGAAATTAAAAAAAAAAATTAAAGAAATAGAAATTAAAAAATTTTAAAGAAATAGAAATTAAAAAATGTAAAGAAATAGAAATTAAAAATTTAAAGAAATAGAAATTAAAAAATTTAAAGAAAAGAAATTAAAAAATGTAAAGAAATATAAATTAAAAATGTAAAGAAATAGAAATTAAAAAATGTAAAGAAATATAAATTAAAAATGTAAAGAAATAGAAATTAAAAAAATGTAAAGAAATAGAAATTAAAAATGTAAAGAAATAGAAATTAAAACATTTAAAGAAATAGAAATTAAAAAATGTAAAGAATAGAAATTAAAAAATTAAAAGAAATAGAAATAAAAACAATCATGCACGCCAACTATGTGAAATAAGACAGTGGCATTTCCTGACATCATTGCAGCTGTTTTGCCGTTTATTTCTAAATATCATATAAGCGGGGGGTTTCCACGTAATTTTCCCCATAAATTGTAGAACAGAAGCATGTATCAGGGCAGATAAAGTCTTAAATACTGCTTCACATTCCTGGATCCCTGTCCATGTGACACTCTGACCCCCTGGTGATCCAGCTGTGACAGATGTGTTTACATCCATTTAGAGCTTCTTATTTGTCTGACATTTAGCTTTCCAGTTTTTACCCCCATAAACCTTTTAAAGGGCTCTCCTTCTCCTTTCTATTGTCTTCAAAAAAAATAATAAAAAAATTATAAACCCTAGCTCACAGACAAACCTGCGCCGACAGCAGCATCACAGTGACATTTAGAGAGGGAACATCTAAAGCGCGTTCATTAGGATGGATAAATGCCCCAAAAATGCCATCAGGCGCTTGTCACATCCGACAGGAGGAGGAGAGGAGAGTGTATCCATCCAATGTTGCCACAGTAACGGGTCCCTCATCCCTCTCATCCCTCTCATCCCTCTCATCCTGCATGACTCTCATCACGCACACACACGCACAGACACGCACAGAGCTCCCTGGTGGAATAAAAAATGAAAACGCTTTACCTGTGTGGGTTTTTTTTTTTTATTAAAGAGCAATTCCTTTTTTCTCTACATCACTGCAAAAAAAAAAAAAAATCAACGCTGAGGATTTCTGCTCCTCTCCGCGCATGGCTCACTGGCTCCCCGGCAGAGCTGCCTCAGCCTCTCCGCAAGGGGAGGCACCCTGATTGGCCCACGTTCCTCCACCTCGATCCAAGGCGTCCTCCTATTGGCTGCTTCCTCTCTCTCTCCCCCTGTCCACCCTTCAGAGGGAGACATCTTCGTCGAGGGCATCGGGTTCAATGGCTTAATTAGCCGGAGTGCTCCCTCTGTTAAAAGCGTTTGCCCTTGCCATGGTGTGTTTTTTTTTATTTTTTTTTATTATGCCTCTGCCCACAGTCTCTGCAGGATGATAAAAACAGAAGAGAGGTTCCTCTTAACGACACGGTGTCACTTCATGTTTCAATTTGGTGATTAGACCCACGTTTTGGCGAGTTTTTTATTATGGAACTTGATTTATTGATCTCTATGTGTGCTGAGATGGAGAGGGTTTTGATAGATAAGGAGATGTGGAATAAAAGCCAATAATTAAGTAAAGATAATCAAGGTGACCCAAATTAAATACAAATTCTGCCCTGGTTTTGTTTGTCTATGGGGAAAACAGTACAAAAAACAAAACAATTATTAATAATCCATAACCAACATTTAACTATTATTGTTAATCATCTTTTATCAATAACAGCAGCTCCGACATTAATCAACCAGGTTCTTAATCAAGTATTTTGTGATTTAAAATTTTCTGGCCAAGAAGCATATCTCTGTCAGTAGAAATAAGAACTAGGAACAAAGATAAATATATTCAAGTATAGGTAAAACAAATAGACAGGACTGTTTATTACACAAGTAGTGAAAAACATAGGTGTATATTTATAAAAAAAATATTTAAAAAGTACCAATGATAACAATAAATAAAAATACAAGCAACATCTTCTGTAACTGCACTGCTGCTGTTTGTTTGTTTGTTTGTTTGTTTGGTTGGTTAATTAAAATAATTCACATTAAATACAACACAAAAGTTCTAAAATGTTTTCAGGGATTGAACGATAAAGTCCTGGATTTATTCCCATTGTTGTGTTTTCCACAGCGCACCAACTTTCATCAAGGTGGAGACAGGCATTCAACGTCCAAGAAACATCAGAAATCAAGAAGTAGACCAACGGCGTGAGGTAGTTACATCAGGAACGCTATATCATTACAGAGCACTCACACAAACATACATTGGATTTTACAGTCAAATGAGTTACATAGGCTATTGTATTGGCAAATTTGAGATCAGGCGACAACCTCGGGTTCTGCCGAGTGAAGCCGATGTTAAAGTGTCTTAAAGCTGCATTTTCTCTCCTGTCCACCAGGGGGCGACTCCTCTGGTTGTATAGAAGTCTATGAGAAAATGACTCTACTTCTCTCTTGATTTATTCCCTCAGTAAACATTGTAAACATGAGTTTATGGTCTCAATCTCTAGTTTCAAGTCTTCTTCAATACAGCATGATGTTCATTTAGTAAATGATGCTCCATTTAGAGTCAAACAGACCATAAAGCAGGGGATGCTTTAGGGCGGGGCTACTGTGATTGACAGGTCACTGCAGCTACCAGAGAAGTATACGGAGTCTCTACATCACTCCTCCGAATTAAAAATATGGTAACTTCTGTTCATTGGTTTGTAAAAAAAAACAACTATTGATGTAGATTTATTTGTCACAAAACAGTAACACCACTTTCGTAGATATTTGAACCCAAACGACAATCATTTCCTAAACTTAACTAACTAGTTTTGTTGCTCTAAAGTCTATTTACTGTAAAGACTAAGTTTCCTTTGAAGAGACTATATGAATGCAGCAAAGTTGAAACTGACACATATTGCCGGACTTTCAGGGAAAAAATGAGGAGAAACTTTTAGTAAGATATCGTTCGTACTGTTGTACTAGGACCTGTTGTTGTTTTTTATGTAGAATAAGTATATACTTTTGTAATGGAATGAGACTGACTTCCCAAATAAAGCACAGGTTTGTCTCTCTGAGGATATACATAGCAAATGGCTCCATCTAACATTTACCATCTTTGAGCAGCGGGAGATTTCCAAAGTGCCGGTTAGAATCATTCACGTAGACTCTTTCTCTACTCAATGTTGGAGTGTGTGTGTGTGTGTGTGTGTGTGTTGGTGTGTGTGTGTGTGTGTGTGTGTGTGTGTGTGTGTGTGTGTGTGTGTGTGTGTGTGTGTGTGTGTGTGTGTGTGTGTGTGTGCTCTGTGCTGATTTGCATGTGTTTTCCTGTCATGTTGTGTGTATTTGTATATATTTGTAAGCTCATGCTGTGGTCAGACGCAGGTTTCTGTAGCTACATCTGGGGACACAGACTTGGTTTTAGCATTCTTGGGGATTTAACAAACGTACACACTTTTTTTAGGATGAATCCAGTATTTTTAAACCCAGTCCTTTAAGTGTTTCTCCAGAAAAAAAAAAAAAATCCTATAGCAGCATTGAGAAGCTGCTGAAAAAGCATTTGGATCTACATTGTGGAACACTTACCAAACCCCAAAAAATTCCTAATAATTCCCCATGTTCTTTTCTGCAAAGATGGTAATTGTAGTTCTACTATTAAAGGCATGTTTATTTAAGTTACAATGCGTTTTAACAAGAGTTCTTGATTTGAATTGCCATTTGTTTTAAAATATATGCTCAATTTAAAGAATCTTGTAACAGAAACTATGGAAGACTAAAAAAAAATCACAATATTTGTGTATTGGGGGGTTAAATGAATCCATAAATCCCATATAAACAGAGTTTTAAACATGGTCCGTTGTTGTAAATCCTGTACTCAAGATGCACTGGACGGAAATAGCCGAACAGTTGAGCGTTTATTCATTTGATTAATAACACTGAGTGAGTAAAAGCAGCATAAATCCCTCAAAAGAGAACTTGTAGTCATGCTTTAATTGGTTAAATGAGAATATTAGTGTCTATTCTAATCATTAATGACTGTTTCCTGGTGGAGACACACCGTGAGGGACCTTCTGGGATGTTTTTTATTCTATTTACGCACAAAAATAAAGAAAAATACTCTCCCAGTTTTCTGATACAACAATGCCTCTTTGTGCACTCAGTCTTTAGAAATCTAGCCTCCAATTTATTGACTGCCTTGGCCAGAGGTGCACTGTGACATATCTGTTTAATTGCAACAATGCAGCGTCTTCATGCTTCATCTCTAAATCCCCGACAACCTTTGACACACATAGCTGTAAGCCATGGCACATTTTGGATCACAGGCCCTATACAACATTAAAAACAGACAAACATCCTATTAAAACGACCCAATGACAGCACATGAGATGGCTGGGAGGGGTTGGAGGAGGGAGGAGGAGAGGAGGAGGAGGAGGAGGGAGGAGGAGGAGGGTGGAGGAGCTTTTTGGTGGGTGGGACAAATGAGCGGTGTAGAAAAGGGGGATGCTGCAGCCCCGTCCCCCTCATATCTCACTCTCTCCACCCAGCCCTTAGAATAAAAAAAAACCCCACCGGTGACGTGCGCGCAGGGAAGCACCCAGCAGTATGTGCGCGTCCACGGGAGGGGCCGACAGAAAATGGCGAGTCTGTGCAAAAGGCAGCAATGCACGGTAGAGAGGCGAGGCTTTCGGCAGGAACTTGACTCTTGGAGGCACAAACTCATTCACTGTGTAGGTAAGCTGTGCTTGGCGGTGTGTGTGTGTGTGTGTGTGTGTGTGTGTGTGGTGCCAGGATTACGCACGGTGCCAGTGCGTCTGTTTTGGGTTTTTTCTTTATGTGATGTCCACTGGAAGGAAAAAACCTATAGGAGCTGTCATGTTATGTGTGTGTGTGTGTGTGTGTGTGTGTGTGTGTGTGTGTGTGTGTGTGTGTGTGTGTGTGTGTGTGTGGTGTCCTGCCTCCTATCCGGACACACAAAAAAAAACAAAAAAACAAAATCAGCTCTTAAGTTTTCATGCTCGTGTCCGACATGTTGACAGGTGTTTCCACATGCACGAGCTGTGTTTGTGACCCCTGTGGCTGTTGTTTTATTCAGTTTTTGGGATCCACTGTATATATTTTTATTTGTGTGTTTATATATATATATATGTATCTATACATTATGCCATGGCTGTTTATTTATTATAAGCAGGGCATGTCACGTGTGGAGCCTCGGCCAATTGGATTCCCAGCTATAGGCAGGCTCGTGCCCGTGTGCGCGCCGCTGTGTTGGGTTTTATTTTTTTGGTGGTGGTGGTGGTGGTGCGCGCTCCCAATCTCCAAACATGACAACCCCTCCTCCTCCTCCTCCTCCTCCTCCTCCTCCTCCTCTTTGGGGAGCGCGCATTGCTGCATTGGGGGAGATGGAGTAATGTGGTGTTTTTGGGGGGAAGGTGTAGTCGTGGGGAGGAAAAGCATCCAAAGCTTTTCTTTCCAGAACCAGAACCAGAACCTGTACTCTGTAATCACCTGAGCTCTGAGGATGCTGGAGGGAAAAAAAAAGTCTGTCCGGCGCAGTTTTGCATTAAGACATAATTATGATTTTTTTTCTTTATTATTTTATTTAATGAAAGATGTTTATGTATCTGTGGCTCTGTGTGGATAATTAACAGCAGCGGCCATGACACGTGTCAGTCTTTGTCTGGTTGGAGGAAACTGATCCAATAATAAAGCAGATCTTGACCTCTCCCTTCTTTTTCTCATTAGTTCCATGTCGGCTTTTATTTTGGATTTTTCTCATCCATCCATCTCCTCCTCCTCCTCCTCCTCCTCCACCAATCCTCCATTTCTGGTGTGTTTCATTAGCTCAGTTTAATCCGGTTACATCGACCGATCCCGATGTTATGACGAGATTATCCTCCACTCCTCGCCTCTGATCTCCTCACCTCTCCGGGTTTCTTATATATATATATAGATATAGATATAGATATAAAAGCACCACCATCACCATCCCCATCATCACCACCACCCGCAGCAGAAGCTCCAGAGTCTCGGTGTTGCGGCTCCACTTGTGTTTGTTTGTGTTTTTTGCACTTCTGAGTCCAGATGTTGCGATGTTGAACTGTCACCTACTTACCCACCCGAGCTGTAATAACCCACATGGCCTGATTCGGAGCCAGGCTGGCCAGGCTTTTTTTTTTTTTTTTTTTTCTTCTTTCTTTTTTTTAAGTAAGAAAACCTCTTTATTTGCATATTAATTATTAATTATAGCCCTGCACCTGCTCTGTGTCCCCTTTATTGCTCTTTATTCCTGCTCTGATCAGTGCAGTTGTTTTTATGATTTCTTGTGGGTCGCTGGCTGGGAGTTTGGATTAAAATGTAGTCCTATAATAAACACCGGAAGGATGTTTTATCAGATACCCGAGTGAGACAATAAGTCCCTATAGGAATACTATAATGACCCTAAAGTCGATAGAGATACCATAAGCGTGATTAATATGCTGCGCTGTTGTGCATCTTGAATATCTTGTAGTGATATTACAGTGATACCACGAAGCAAGATGATGAACTCACAGTGGGATATGACAGGTTGCTGCAGCTCTATATGGGCAGCAGTGTGTGTGTGTGTGTGTGTGTGTGTGTGTGTGTGTGTGTGTGTGTGTGTGTGTGTGTGTGTGTGTGTGTGCATATCTCTTCATTGCTGGTCGTCAACGCTCATCATTGGTTGGCTATGCGTGACAAGTTTTTAGGGCCCGAGCGCAGCAGCAGCAGCGTTATCAGCAGTGGGATTGAAGTCTGACGTGTTTATACGTTTGGCTAATCGACTCTGGAAAACAGCGAGAAACTTGAATGTCATCAGATAAAGATTGTCTTCTGACCGGAGGAGGAATTTGGTTTTTACAAAAGTACTGAAAGACAAGTGGTGCGTTGCAGTTACATTTTGACATTGATTTTGGTTCATTTTTGGCGATTTTTCTTATTTATTTTGTGCATTTATGCGAAACGGCAGGTATCCAGATATTAAATATGTCTGGGAAAACCCCAAATATTTAGAATTTACTATCATATAAGAAAGGCAAAAAAAAAACCGACACATCTTTACATTTGAGAAGCATTAACAAGGGAATGTTTGCTTTAAAAAAATGACTTAAAGGGCTTTCAAAAGACAAACGCTTTCAGCTCATGAAACTTTTTTCATTTGTTTGTCAATTGCAAAAAGTTTTGAGGCAAAAACACTTTTTGACATTTGAGAAGCTGTCAAACTCCAAAATAAGACGACAACGTTAAGAAATAAATAATTTCAGTCTTACACGAAAATGTATGCTGGCAATTAAATGAAACCCCACTCTGCCGTGAGCCGTACGTCTTTCTATTAATAGTGATCCTTGTGTTGGAGACATTTGGCGTTAAAAAGGTCAGGTAAGAGAGGTGGACATCTTCCGGTTTATTACGGCGATGTGAGAAGATGCAGCTTGTCGACACCGCCGGCCTCGTCTTCTTGCCCTCCGCTGTGTACCGATAATAAAGTAGGGCCTATATGCCATAGAAAGGTTAACATTATTAGTTGGTAGCAATTAAAGCCCAACTGCTGATTCCTTTGGCACGTATACTGGGTAAGAGAGTGCAGCTAATTTGATCGCTGAAAGGTTGTGGCAGAGAGACAGAGAGAGAGAGAGGGAGAGAGAGAGGTGTGAGTCTGGCTGGCTGGCAGATTGCTTTTTTTTTTTATTTTACTTCCAACACTTCAGAGCTTCTCTGAACAGTAAGACTGCCACCGGTGGAGGCTGAACATGAGTGGAGATGCAAGGTGGGTTTCATGGTGACTAAAGGTCTCGAGGGTTTTTTTTTCTTTTTTTCTGGTGACTAATCCCCGACTCACAGAAATAGAATTAGATGTAGATCGGACTTTGTACTTTCTTTCTGGGTTGTTGGACTTAATACAAATGTTAGATGCTGATTGTTGTTAGTTGTTAAGGTGACTGCCACGCCAGTGTAGCTGTAAAGGAAGACAGCGGATGCAGCCTCATAGATGGCTGGCTAGTTAGCTGTCGTTAGGTAACTAGCTTCACTTTCTGTGGAGCGCATAGTCTGTGTAAAGAAGTGGACGTAGTCATCGTGGCACCACCCATTGGTTTGTGGACTGATGTTTTGAAGCCTCGAGTTTCACGATTTCCCCATCACCATCTTGGACTATGCGGCCGGCACAATGGTTTTTTTTCTGCAACCAATGAATGGAAGTTACCATATGACATTGAGACGCCATAACTGTCAATCACAGTAGCCCCGCCCTAAAGCATACCCTGCTTTATGGTCTGTTTGACTCTAAATGGAGCATCATTTACTAAATGAACATCATGCTGTATTGAAGAAGACTTGAAACTAGAGATTGAGACCATAAACTCATGTTTACAATGTTTACTGAGGGAATAAATCAAGAGAGAAGTAGAGTCATTTTCTCATAGACTTCTATACAACCAGAGGAGTCGCCCCCTGATGGACAGTAGAGAGAATGCAGGTTTTAAAACACAAAATTTCCTCTCTACGCTTCGTAGCGTTACTACTTCACTGCTCGTTCTTGTTGTTACTGCAAAACTTCACCTCAGTGAGTCTGTGACTTGCCATAAGTTGGTTTAGCCCACTACAATGGTCGCTATGGCAACGGTCGCAAAAAAGTGTCCACCTGTCCAGCTAAATTGATTTGAATGTGAATGTCTGTTCTACTCATATTTTTTTTTCTATGTTCAAAGATTTTTGGGGTCCAGATTTTATATTATTTTTGAACTGTTGTTTTTGTCACGAGTACTGAAACACAGAACGCAAATATTTCTTGGAGAAAAAGAGACGTCTTTTTTTTTTTCTTGTCTCGGAACAACGCTGATTTCTCTGAGCTTTCGCACCGTGAATAAAAAAGCATCAACCAATCACATTTTGTGGCCACGGATATATAGAAAACGTACACTTAATACACGCAACAACAATGGAGACTGCATTGTCCGCACCAAGACAAAAAACTTCATTACTCCTTTCAACCTTGACAAAGGCGGAGCAGAACAGACCCAAAGCCCTTGACATAAACACAGGCATTTGTTTCTTTAACAATTTTTTTTTTTTTGCTGCTGATCGATATTATTTTGATCAACGAATTTATATTATTATTTCCTTTTTTTTGTTTGCTGCTGATTAATGAAAGTGTTGCCGAGTACAGAGTCTGTTCAGCAGATGTTTCCTCTTCATCACGTTCCGATCGCAATATTAAAAATCCTCCGTTTTGCTTTAGAGTGTCTTATATATCTACCCTTCCATCCATCTATCCATCTAGTCCCTCGATTACCGGCTGTACTCAAAGTCAAATCCTCCTCTTATCAAGTCAACAAAATCCCTCCGTCCCCCCCCCCCACCCTCCCCTCTCTAAGCGGATGGGTGTTATTTCAGTAATGGACAGATGGACGCCCCGAGAGATCTTCCTGCCACTTTCTCATCTTGCTA
Organism: Anoplopoma fimbria; assembly: GCF_027596085.1. Lineage (NCBI taxonomy): Eukaryota > Metazoa > Chordata > Actinopteri > Perciformes > Anoplopomatidae > Anoplopoma > Anoplopoma fimbria. The sequence continues at coordinate 3,204,130 of NC_072457.1, forward strand.
ATTCTTTTCATGGGGAAAACAAAACGTGGCACATTTATCGTGGAAGAGTGGCAGCGATCCACCCTTTTGACTGGACCGGGTGCCAACACTGTAAATCTCTGCGGTACCCTCTTCATTACACATGCATGCACACACATTCTGCTCCACAGTAATGTGTGTGTGTGTGTGTGTGTGTGTGTGTGTGTGTGTGTGTGGAGCTATCTCGGCGGCCGATGCATGCCAACCAGGAGCCCCGTGGGAGGAGGGCTGCTCTCTTTAGGGTGGAGGGGAGGAGGAGGGGATTGACTGCAATCTGTGAAAAAGCAAAATACACCACTGGCACTGAGTGAATGTCGACAGAAGTGTGTGTGTGTGTGTGTGTGTGAACCTTTATTTACCCAGAAAGCCTGTGCTCTTTTTCCAGCGGCGTCCTTCCTTCACGTTCAAACAATAATAACACACCTTTATCTAAACTGCCAGAAGGATCCAAACCGCGGTGGCTCGCCCGTTTTTCCCGAGGAATAAAACATTTCACGTTTGCTTTTTCTTGCCGGCTGTTGAGAAACTTTAGTCAAATGTTTCACTTTTTTTTTTTTTTTTTTTTTCAACTTGTTAAAGAAGCGGATTGTGACAGCTTTTAAAAAGAACAAACTAGTTTTGAGTCTCAGGAGAGGAGGAAGGCAGCTGACTTACGTAAAAGTTTCTCTTCTTCTTTTTCTGATCTTATATATACTTCTTTGTTGTGTTTTTATTTTATTTTCTAGTTTTCTTCCCGAGGGATCTTTCTAGTTTATCTGATGGCGATCGTGAGCTTTTGATTATTGTTGTTGAGTGTTGGAGCATCTTCAAGAGAAATGCCACATAAGAGGCTAAAACGTTTGTGGTTAAAGTTTAGATGAAACATATGTGAGAAATTATTTATTATACGAGAAAATCAAATATTTAAGACATTTTACAGACTGAAAAATAAATAATAAAAGAAAATACAGTAATCGCTAAAAAATGAGAGAGGTCTCAGGTCAATTCTTCATGGATGTCTTCTTCATTTCTTGTCGTCGGATATTTAAGGATCTCCAAAATACAGTAGTTTTGAAATATTTAGTATATCTAATAATGTTAAAAACAAAGATGCAGTTTGTTCCTGCAGCCTTTATCATGATTATGAAACTCGGACAGGATTAAAGAAAGTGCTAAGAGTCTAATATTCAGCTGTTAAATCACCCAAAAAACCATTATATAGACGCTCCAGCTGGACTGTTTATCAGTTTACTGGTTGATATTTGACTTCTGCTAATGAAGTCGTAGCAAAGGATTCACCTGCTGATAACACCTAATCTTCTTTTATGCTTCTGTTGTTGTTAACGTTGATTACGTCTCCCAAAAAACACGTCTTTATGTGTTGCATAACAAGATATGATTTTGTATTACATTTTTTAAAATCTTACTCGTGTCTTTTCTGTAACTGAGTGTGTTTTGATGTCACGTTTAGACGATTTTACGTTATTTTGTATTATCTCTTAACATATTTCCAAAATAAACGAGAATATACTAAATATCGGCAAGTGAATAAAATCTCAAATTGCTCCCTTAAGTGTAATTTATGAATCATTTTATTTAGTTTTTAAATTCTAAACCATTTTAATTGCACTTTAGGAAGCTTCAATTGTGCAAACCTTTTTTGTTTTTCGTTTTCAGAGCTGTCTTCTTTTGTTCCAACACCTGCCTTCAAGGTCTCTTACTTCACATTGTTTGTCATTCCTTTATAAGTACATCATAAACACAGGATTTAAATTGTGCCTATGGTTTTTGATAGTTTGTTGACAGAGAAGCAACACTTCAGCTTCCTGCCTCTCTCTCTCTCTCTCTCTCTCTTTCCCTCCCGTCGGTCTCACCAGCGACCAAAGTCCTCCGTTTCCTTAAACTAAACTTTGTACACGGCGTCCCCGAAAAATTTATGTAAGCATTCCATTGTCTGTGTGTGTGTGTGTGTGTGTGTGTGTGTGTGTGTGTGTGTGTGTGTGTGTGTGTGTGTGTGTGTGTGTGTGTGTGTGTGTGTGTGTGTGTGTGTGTGTGTGTGTGTGTTTTTTTCTTTGTTATGTGAGCTACCTGACCTCCCTGGTACAATTATTTGTACACTGACACCATGTGGGCTCATGCACAATATAGAGTTTGTGTTTGGAGTACACACACACACACACACACACACACACACACACACACACACACACACACACACACACACACACACACACACACACACACAGTAGTGGTGAGAGGTGTCAAGGCTTTAGAGCAGCAGGAATGTTTACTTGGACCCGCCTTTAGTGAATTCCTTCTTATTCTTCTATAATGGCTGCTTTTGTGTGGAAGGTCATATATGAGCAATTTGCTTTTCAGAGTATTTGATCAATGGCATGGCCGAGCCTGTGGTGTGTGTGTGTGTGTGTGTGTTTGGGCGTGTATTACTCGTGTTGTGGGGACATAAATGTGTTTACATGCTTACATTGCAGGTCCCCTTAACGCAAATCTTTTCATTTTACGGTAAAGACTTGGTTTAAAGGTTTGGGGGAAGTTTAGCTTTAGGGAAGTAGCAGTTACGGTTATGGTAAGAAAATGAATGTAAGTCAATGTTATGTCCTCTAAAGTGATGGAAACACGGTTGTGTGCGTGTGTGTGTGTGTGTGTGTATGTGTTCGGCTTGTATTACTTACGTTGTGGGGACATACTTGTGTTTACACGCTTTCATTGCGGGGACTCTCCAAAATTCAGGTTCCCTTAATGTAGATCAGTATATTTTTGGTTTAAGGTTTGGAGTAAGTTTTGCTTTATGGAAGAGGCAGTTATTGTTTTGTTATGTCTCCAGGAAATTAGTTTAAGTCAATGTAATGCCCTGCAAAGTGATCAAAACACAACTGTGTGTGTGTGGGACCTACATATGTTAACACACTTACATTGTGGGGACTCGTTTTCCTTGTGGGGGCAAAATGAAGGTCCCCATAATGTAAATCAATACATTTTAGTGTGAAGACTTGGTTTGGGGTCAGTTTAGCTTTAGGGAAATAACGATTATGGTTTTGGTAAGGAAATGAATGTAAGTCAATGTTCTCTAAAGAGTACTCTTTTGGAAAGCGAGGATATTCGGTTCAGTCTTCACTTCTTCAAAGAGCTGTGAGAGGGTTAAGAATGATCTGGTTAGTCTTGAAGATACGCTCATCATTTTAATAAGGGAAGTCTGAAATCTCTGCGTCTCCCTGAGAATCCGGTATTAATGGAATTAGAATAAAAGTGTGTGCCATTCAGTGTGTCATTAACAGTGAATTATTACTAAGCAGCACCTCGGTATTCCTGAACAAGAGGAACCGGCTAATGAGATAATAATGGAGCTGAGCAGGCGGTTAAGCAGTGTTAAGCTGTCATGGTTCAGAGTTAAAGGGACAGTCTGGATCCGTCTGCTCCGCATCATTAGAGAAATAATCTGCAACTAGTTGATGTTTACAGTCTGGAGCTGCAACGGCTAAATTATAGGGCAACTATTTGATTAGTTGTTTGATGATTAAACAAACATGACATAGGTCTAGCTTATCGTTTGTTAGGATTATCGCTGTGTTATATAAATATATGAAGAATATCTTTTTTGGACTGTTGGTCGGACAAAACAAGACATTTGAAGACTATTTTTCACAATTTTCCGACATTTTATAGACTAAATGATTTTGTTCTTTGGACCTTTTACAGAATAACAATATAGTTGGTTTGAATGAATATAAGAAGGTAGGGAAGAAGAACTCCTTTATAGTGATGTTAGTAAAGCATGTTGTTACTGCTCACTAATCAAGACGTATGAAAAATGAATATAAAAATAAAAACAATTAAAAGCATAGGTTTCACTCGAAGAAGACACAAATAAACAGATTTAATTGATTAAAATGAAATATACTCTGGATAAATACAATTTAACAAGATCAAGCAAAAGTCCTCAAGATAGTTCATGTTCTTTTAAGTGTGTGTGAAATGTGAATCAAATGTTACGGTTGTTGAGCAGTGCTTTAAGGTGTGTGTGTGTGTGTGTGTCTGTGTGTGTGTGTGTGTGTGTGTGTGTGTGTGTGTGTGTGTGTGTGTGTGTGTGTGTGTGTGTGTGTGTGTGTGTGTGTGTGTGTGTGTGTGTGTATATCTGACTCTCCATAGGGTCTAATCTGGGTGTGTTTGCCACTGGGCATGGCATCGCGCCAGACCACTACTATGTGCTGCTCACAGGTGCACCCTGGGAAATGTAGTTCCTCAAAGGGGGAGAGACAGATGGGCCAGTTCGAACAAAAGAGGGAGAGGGTGAGAGGAGGGAGTGTTTAGGAAGGTATGTTGCTTTTATACACAAAAAAAAAAACAGGAGGACATGTGAGGGATGAGGTTTGCACACAAATGACTCGGAAACAAAAGGCAATTATTTGCAATTCAAAGACAGAACGCAACTTCATTGTAATTTGCCCTTGGAGTCGACGTGGAGCACATAGAGATGCTGGTTAAACCCTCAGCTGCTGCCTCACACACAGTGGAAAAACACTGAGGTTTAGAAAGACAACAATCAAAGAACCAATCTATATTTTCTACAGATCTACGTTTGTCTTTTTCTAGACATGGATTTGTAGATGAATTATAGACAAACGCTTTGTAGAAGTTTATTACTCTCTTCTTAACTCAAAGTACAGATTTATACCGGAGTGTGGTTCAGACTTTTTAGCTTACAATACTAAAACAAATCTTCATTAATACTTTTTGATAAATACAACAATTTAACAATTGTTTAATTAAGCAAAAGACACAGTTTTGTGAAAATGAAATGATAAAACTGGGTAAAATTTTGATATAAAAGAAGAACTAAACACAGTTTTGACTCTAACCAGACATTTGGTCTCCAAGTTTCTCTGTCTATGAGTCCAAAACCAGCAGATGGAAAACTAACATCAGTGTATTTAAAAGAAGAGACTTTTGGAAGAAAATCCAGACAAAAAGTTACAGCGACGCCTAAATATGCAACAGGGAAATTCTTGTGGACACAAGCACTGAATAACTTCCTGTCCATTCTGGAAAAGAACATTTTGTTAAAAGTGTGAGAGAATCTTAAGAGGAAGACGGGACCTGAACCTAAAATATATGTTCACTTTATCTGCTTTAGTTTGCTTTTATCAGGTGTAACAAACAAAATGTCATCCACCTATCATGTTTTCTACTAACTAGAGCTTTTTTAACCATGTCATCTAACACGAGTATTAACCTGCAGGTATTTTTGAAAGGCCAGTCTTTTTTTGCGACGCCGTCGGTCTCCACCGAAATGATCCGATCTCTTCCTCTGAACTGCACAGCCGTGGTTGATAAAGCTGGAAGGCAGGCGAGGAGTTTGTTCTCATCTCTTAAGATATAATCAATAGTAGACATAATGCAAAAGGTCGACTTGTATGGAGGAATATCCCCTGAGGTGATAATGATTTGCTCAACAGCATAATATGCGTTATTATTTACTTATGTTTTTGAAAATTACTTAATTTATCCCTATTTTAGTGCTTATGAATAAGCCTCATTGTTAGGCTAAGTTTAGGTATATGGATGCTTTTTAAATGAAAAAGACAACATTTCAAAAGCTAATTAAATACTTGTTTATTGTTAAATGCAGAAAACAGCAGGTTGTTGAGGCACAGCGCTTTTTCTCAGCTTCGGTTGCGACTGGTTGCTATGATACAGAATATCCACAGAAGTAAAAAAAGAAAGAGAGAGGTATTCATATAGTCATCAAATAGTGACAGCGAACTCTCTGCAACCAGAAGAAGACTCTCAACGTCTCGTCTCACTGCTGCCGTTTTATAGCGTTGCAAAAATATGTCACTCCTGTTGTGAAGTCATGAAAAATGTCATGTAGACGATGACTAGATTCGGGAACGGAGAACGTTACTGATCATCACAAATGTGAAAAATGCTATTTTCTCTCTCTGTGGTTAATTATCTTTGGCAGTAAAAGTAAGTTAACGAGCCTCGTCTCCGTCGCGTCATAACGAGCTCTGTTTTCAGAGACGCCACGTGCATCAGCACAGCGACCGCAGAGGAGGGTCTCGTCCATGTCAGCATCTTTAAACACACACACACACACACACACACACACGCGACGTTTTCTGAAGCTTCGGGGCGTGTTGTGGTCTGACTCACACCGACACACGAGGAAGACTGACCTCCTTGTCATTCTTCCACACAAAACAACAGTCAGGGTCGACGCTGCTCGCACACAGGCCGCTGTCTGTTTGCAACAAGACCTTTGGTGTCGTCAGTGTCGGGGGGGGGGATGTGTGTGGCTTTCTCCGAGTCCTGAGTGATGTGTCCCTGCAAGCAACACGGCTTAAGATCAGCTGCTAGTCCATGAAATCTGGTCTCCATGATGTCTTATGATTTTAGTGAACCCCTTAAACTCTTCTTTAGTGCAAACACCAGAGCCTGACTGACGCTGGATTTTTGAGACTGATAACAATGTTGATATTTGAGAGATTTAAGGATGTTAAAGTCCATTTTTTGTTTTTTTTAAAGCCATAAAATTCACAAAGGAGTTATATTTAATTTGACTCCTTAAATAATTTCTTGTTAATTATTAGCAAACATGATATATCTATGATAAACTTGATGTATCAGCCAGGTTCTACAAGTAAATAAAATAGACAAAATGCTAATTAATTAAACATGTAAACCTTTTTTATTTTAATGCATCTGCTATCCACAAGATAGAACATTACATTTCATCCCTGCTGGTAAAGGTCTGATTTTGTTGTTCTGCAGAAAAAGAGCTAGTGGTGGCTTTTTAATATATATTTTATTGTATGATAATAAACAAGGGCAAGCATGAAACAGAAATCATCTTTTAAAAATTAAAGACTTGCATAAAAAGCTGACAGTCTGGTGTCGAGGTCAGACTTTAATGGCTGCTTGAGGGCAAAAAGTATTTTTTATAATTCATAAAAGAACAAAGTAATTAAAAATAAATGGGTGTAAAATGCCCCTGACACTCCGGGGCACAGAGCCTGTTTTTGTTTTTCACCTTGCTCATATTTTGTTAGTTGTGTTCACACACCTGAATGCAGATGTTGTCCCCTATGGGCCGCTGCAGGTGATCCATGGCAGCCAATGAAAAAAAGGGAACAGTTTTTTAATCAGAAAGCCAACGTGTTCACAGCCTGGAGGAGGAGAAAATGGCACCAAGCAGTCGATGAACAAACCAAACCCTACGCTGAATAATGTAGATGATGAAACGACCAACATGTTAAAATACTCAAAGATGGACAGCCATGTGATGTTTCGGTTACGTACAAGAGGAAAACAGTAGGACAGAAAGTAAATGTTTGTGGTTTAAATGGAGAGACCCATTCAATTAATTCTTTAAAGGTTAAGGTTGGACTTTTTATTTACTGGTATTTACGGTCAATTTCCAATTCTAATTTGACATTAAAGGACCAAAACCAACAATGCGTTACTGTGTCCTTCAGTATTTCAGGACCTTTCTACTCTGACTGCGTCACGCAGTATCAAACCCAATGGTTCCTCATCTGAAAGCTTTAAAAACAGATAACATATATACTTTCTTGGCTTACTTTAAAGGCTCAGTAATCCCCAAAACAGCTGGTAACTGTAGTTTTTAGCAAACGTTACTCAAACATTAGGAAATAAAGGATCTATTGGGGACTATTTTTTGCGGCGGATTAATCCACGTTTGGTGCTCTAATGAGGAAAAAGCTAATAAAGGAATGAAGGAACATGTAATCAAGTGAAACATTGAGGTTCATTGGACCTCATGCCAAAAACATTTCGCTCTTCTCATCTTAACTTTCTCTTACTTTTATTGTGAGCCACGTCAGATTCAGCATTGACATTAGATCGTGCATGTAGTAAGTGACGCCCTGCGGGCTTCAGTGAAGCAGCGATGGAGATTTTTCTCTCCCAGACTTGGAGACGTATCTTCAGCCCACCTTAACTCCCACCTTACCAGCCATTTCTGTTTCTTTGTCTACAAACCTGCACTCTTGTCATTCACCCACTGCTATTTTTTTTTGTTCCCTGCAGACTTCCTGCTGCTCTCATATTGTTGCTCACCATGTGTAGGTGTTTCACAGTCACAGATATACGTTTCGATGTGCTGTTCTATCAGATTGTCGGCGATGCACACCGTTTATTGTTTGGGTTCAGGAATATTTCATTGCACCGCGAGCACAAAAACGGGAGCTGATAAGTGAACTGAGTTTGGGTGGAGACGTGAGGAACGTTTGGCTGCAAAGAAGGCCGTCTTTTGTGTTCTCAAGAGTCGTCACCTTGAGGTACAGAACACGTAATGGCCTCACTTTCAGTGGGCGGTTTGTGCATAAGATTGTAAAGGTGTTTCAATGTTTCCTTGTTGGCTCAATATTGAAAGGACCGACGGCCCAGAACATTTCCAATGAGCTAAAACAGAGGAAAGCAGCAATACATCTCTTTTGAGAGGCTTTTCAATGAATTGAATGATCAGTTCATCTGGCTTAGATCGGATAAAACCCCAAATCTAGCTGCAAGTAACCAAAGCAGTTACACAATATTAATTCTTGACGCCTTTTTTCTTTCTGTTTGAACTCCACCGCGAGTTCTGATTTATGCACAGCCATCAGTCGTCAGTATCGAACAAAACAAACCTGGCAACCCTTCGGGATAATTTATGATTTACACAGTGCAGCAGGACAGTAAAATTATTGAATGCATCTTGACGCTTAAAAGCCTCTGCATCTGTCTTTTTACACGCAGAGAGAGAGAGAGAGAGAGAGAGAGAGAGAGAGAGAGAGAGAGAGAGTTACTGTACATGCGGACTGGGAGTCGGGTCGGATAAATGGAGGTGACAGGGCCAGCTGTGCAGTGTGAGGGCCGGGCTGCATTGGCAGAGCTGGGGGGGGGTTCTCCTCTGTGTCACCCTCAGTTAGGAGTCAAGCCCACCAGGCTGCACGCGCACGCACACACACACACACACACACACACACACACACACACACACACACACACACACACACACACACACACACACACACACACACACGCTGCAATAAAAACTGAAGGTCAAGCAACAAACGCCGTCACTCCCGTCACAGAAATGTCACTTGTATTTTTATCTCCTCTCTCATCCCTCGCTTCCTTTTTTTATTTTTCTTGTAATTCATCTCTTTTTTTTGTCTCCTTGTTCTTCTTTTTCTTTTTTTGTCAGCTTCTTCTCCTCATATTCTTCATATCTTTCTTTCTTTCTTACTAATTCTTTTTCTGCCACCAGTATTTTTGACGTTTTATTAAAATCACGTCACTGCAGGCCTTACTTTTTTTTTTTGCAGGCAGGAGTCGAGGAATACATGTTTTCATTTCATTTCTGCCAAGAGGCACTTATGTTCAGCAACTTATAATTCTGACACACACACACACACACACACACACACACACACACACACACACACACACACACACACACACACACACACACACACACACACACACACACACACACATTGTTGCAGTGGCGGATGCAGACATTTTCGTCTCAGACTTAATTGACGCGTGGGCAGGTTGGACTCTTTTTTTTTTCTCTCCACATTTTCTCTCTCTGTTTCCATTTTTATTCCTTCTCCTCACTATTCTTATCACTTCTTTCACACGTATGTACAGATGTCATGCTACTTTGGTCAGATCATGTGATTTCTTTAGAACCATTGAAGGAGCAGCTCAATGTGTGCACACACCAAAACCCTGCACGGATTCCTTAATTAAGTGCAATTTCTATGCGTTAAATATTCAAACTTGGAGATAGATTATGATCCATGTGGAGCAAATGTTTTCAAAGTAATTGCTTTTTCAACGCTGCAAAATCAAATGTTCAGATGATGTTTAGGTTTTTTTTTTTCTGATGTGAATCTAATTTCTAGTCATTTTGCATGCTTTGTTAAAAAAAAAAGCTGCATGAAACCCGCTTTTCTGTGGTTAATTAACACAACGGGCTCATTAAATTGGGAGATTTCAGCTGCCAGTGTTGCGGTTTTTGACAATGAGAGCACTGTGTGGCTCTCTGAGGAGCTGAGACCTGTAGTAATGAATGTAAGGGTCAAAACCAGAAGGACAAATTCCTTTTGAAATATCATCTAAGAAGGAAATTGTGGTAGTAGTGTGTGTGTGTGTGTGTGTGTGTGTGTGTCAGTGAAGTGGGTGGGGTTGAATTTGGTTGGAGGTAGAAGTCAGTGAGAGGAGTCAGTGAGTTTGTCCAAAAACTGGACGGACACGAAGCTCTTCTCAGATGAATCCTCAACGCAGAGAGTCAGAAACTACGCTGATTCCTTGAAAGCTGAAGAAAGAAGTCGACTACGACTCCCAGGAAGCATTGCGGTGAGAGACATCCAATGGCTGAGCTTTAAATTCAGTTTTTTTAGCTTTGCAGCTGGTGGCTGAATGTGAGAGGTTGAATGTTGTGGAACTCGTTGGATAATAATCTGTGATTTGAACATTTTAGGGTTTTTTTTTTTCGTTACGAATAATCGGACAATTATATTTTCAATGAAGGGGTTAACATTTGGTCTACAAAAAGTTGGAAAATTGTCAAATGCTCATCACAATTTCCAAGACATCTGTCAGACCAACAGTCCAAAAACCAAATACATTAAATTTGTAAAGAAGCAAATCCTGACATTTGAGAAGATGAAATTAAAGAATCAAAGAATTCAAACCTTGTGTGAATTTAAACGAAATCTACAGACACAAATAGAAAAAGTGGTAAAATAAATAATAAATATATATAAAATATAAATAAATATAAACCTATATGTGCATTTTGGATGTTTTATTTCCACTAGTCTAAAAGAAAACATGTTTATGTATGGATGCAAAATGGACCAAAATCATAAAAATACATCAATGCATGAAGAACATAAAAATACAACTGTCAAGTTTCTCTTTTTCACCAAACTAAGGAAGCCTTAACTGCCTTATTAACACGTCGTAAATAACACTTGATTAAAACTCTACAGAAAATAAATAAAACTCATGAAACCTTTCTTTGTTTGGTCTTTCCATTGTTCCAACTATCGGCAACTCTGGTCGGAATAAATCATTAATTCACGGAGTTAGATGTGAAAATATGCAGATCCTTCGCGCTGTTTTTCTGCGCTGTTTCTCTCTTTGTTTTTTCCAATTTAGTTAAAAAAATGTAATGACATAAAATGTACTCAGTCGACGCCGATAGCAAATATATCTGTTGAGTTTCCAAACCTTGATGTGATTGTTGTGATTGTCTCTGAGGTCGGCCATTGATGTAAAATGTCTCCGGCCAGTTAAGCTCCTTCACACCAAACTGGTAAAAACATTTTGAGTGTTTGGAGACATTATCATGTTGAAACATGACAAGGATCAAACAGAAACAGTTAAAAGCACAGTGTTGTCTAAATACCTTTTCGTAATGTAGCTCATGATGTCCTTCAATTGGAGCTAAGTGGTGTATAAACATGGTTTAAAGTAATTATTTTAAAGCGTTTGAAAAAAATTACGTTTAAAGGTTTTGTCCGTGTCGATGAAATGAAAGTTTCCCTCTGATGTGTGACTTTTAACTTGAAGTAATTTTTCTTCCTTACTTAAAAAGCTGCACGACACACATTATCTCTGTCTCCGGCTAATTATCATTGCAGACTTTTGCAATTTGGGCATTTCATGTTCAGAAACAATGAAAGCACTGTGTGGCACTCTGCGGAGCGGAGGCTTGGATAAAGCGGTGTAAGAGATTGGATCCACAAGGACGAACTCATGTGAGACGTATAAAAGAAAATACTTGTAAAGGAGGAAAAAATGAATGATTAGAGGGACATCTGTCGACAGAAGATGTGATTATACCAAGAAAACTTATATCTGTTGTTTAACTACTGTTTTCTTATTGTTGTTAGCAAAGCTGAAACATCTCATGAAACATATATTATGCAGGAATTTTCTCTTTGTATTTTTTGGGCTCTTAAACCATGAAGTACTTTGGAAAATCCCCAGAAAACTTGTGTGTGTTGCTCACACTGAGTTGTTCGTTGCTTCACATTGCAGTCACGTGTTGCGTATCAGTTTTGGATGTGGTTAATGAGTCGTGAACATTTTGTGAAAAAGCGAGGTGTGTCGCGGCCTATCAGCGGCTCTTTGGACCGGCCACCTTTGGACTGTGGAGACAAATTGGGCAGGAGGTTGTTTAGGGAACAGTTCAAGGATAGAAAGAGCTATAAACACACTTCCCGTTTGTGTGTGTGTGTGTGTGTGTGTGTGTGTGTGTGTGTGTGTGTGTGTGTGTGTGTGTGTGTGTGTGTGTGTGTGTGTGTGTGTGTGTGTGTGTGTGTGTGTGTGTGTGTGTGTGTGTGTGTGCTGATCTGCAGGCGGAGCCCTGTAAGAGAACATTCCTCCATATTAGTGATAATATCATCTAATATTAATGCAAGGAGGCTCCTCTGCTGCTGTGCAAATATTGAACTGTAGAAACTGCTCACACACACACACACACACACACACACACACACACACACACACACACACACACACACACACACACACACACACACACACACACAGGCAGGCAAACTAAGAGAGTTCACCAGACCTTTGATTTGCAAAAAGGGAAATATTTATGACCGGTTGTTAAAGCTCCCTTGGGTTCGGTGCGCTGCGTGTACGGAAGTGTATTGATGACATTAGAGGGAGCTCGTAACAAATCCTGAGCTGCAGGTCGACTTTCTGAAAGCGCACGTGTTTGTTAGAGCAGATTCAGATTTCAATAATTTCTGAATTTTGTGCTCTCTCAGTTTTCTCCGGTGTGTTTTTTGGGCGTCTTTGAGTGCTTGAAATTTAAAAAAACAGGTCTCTTGGTGACCATTTTTTGACCTGCAAGCTTGCAAGAGGACACGCCCACGTCCTGTTATCAGGGTTATGTCTTTTAAAAGTTAAAGTCTGCTCTTGTGAATATCTTTGCAAACACATGAACATATTTAATGCCTTTGTGTCTTAATATTTTAAGCTTGTTATTTCATTTATTGTGGCCGTGTAGATTTACAGTAGAACTGTAAATTGAAGGGTGGAATAACTGCTTCCGAGTCATTGCAGCGACTACTACAACTTAGATCTGGACAATATTTCAATAATATGATTTATGGTCTTTCAAAGGAATCGTATCGTTATGAAATCATGTATCGAGAAATCATGATACACAATTATGTTGTCGAAAATGATAATAATCATGAGATACTAATTCAAACTCAGTTAAATCAAATTTATAAATATTAATCTGATTGAACTGTTAGGATATAATTATATGGAAGTATTTGTATTATCTTTAAATAGATTTTAAAAAAGCTATATATAGTATAAATCAAATTCTTACAAAATAAAAGAGATTGTATTGTATTTTTATTGATTAAAAAAGCTGTTTCAATGATGTATTATAAGTTTCAAGAAGTTAAACATGTAATAATTCTATCAAAATATCTTATTTATGTAAACACCTTCAAACAACTGGAGTTTCTCGACAAAAAATACATTTTACAAGATTACATGTGAACACATCATGATAACGCTATAATTTAACCTCATTTTTACTAAATAGAGCTTGAACACATCATAATGTAATTCAATGGAACCTCCGTACGTTAGCCGTTAGCAGTGCTGCACAGATTTGTTCACAATATAACTTTTATCAGGGATCGGTGACTAGAGAGCTTTAACGCTGATCTCCAGATCGCATATATTTACTAAATATCGTCCGATTACGATCATCAATAAAACTTAACTTCACACTATGATGGTTGAACTGTGTAATTAATCTGCTTTTACAGTCCGCAACATCCTAGTGTGTGTGTGTGTGTGTGGATAAAAGCAGCCATATGGTCATGTCTGTGTGTGTCTGTGCACACACAAGCTTATTTGTGTGTATGTGTGTCTGCAATTATGTATGTTTGTATGTGTGTGTGTGTGTGTGTGTATGTGTATGTGTATGTGTGTGTGTGTGTGTGTGTGTGTGTGTGTGTGTGTGTGTGTGTGTGTGTGTGTGTGTGTGTGTGTGTCACATGGTTTCCCCCCATTAAACTCACTGCAGCACTTAGCCTCAGCGCCAAAATGGTTTCAAGTCTAAGACTCTCAACATGGGGTGCAACATATGCACGTCCATGTGTGTGTGTGTGTGTGTGTGTGTGTGTGTGTGTGTGTGTGTGTGTGTGTGTGTGTGTGTGTGTGTGTGCAAGTGCACGTGTGTTGGCGGTGCAGGTGCATGAGGAATTTCTGTTCCTCTTTCTTGCACTTTGTCTCTCGTCTCTGCTTTTAAACATTTACAGGACATTTAACATCCGTAACACACAATAAAAAATGTTTTATCCTCATGGTCATGTGACTGGTTTTCTGGTATAAATACCCAAAATCTTGCATAATTTTGCTCCTTTTTTGGTAATTTAGAAAGAAAAAAAAGGCTTTTAGTTCACTGTTTGAAAATATTTAAATATGATTTACTAGTAATTATCTATAATTTCTATCACCTAGAGTTGTTGAAAACCATACATAAATGGATTTAAACAGCTCTTTTGTTTTTTTCTCTTTACAACCTAGATGTAATTTTTTTTTGTCCTTCCTATCAGTTCTGATAACATTTTACTTACCGGTTAAATTGCTCACATGCGTGTTTAGTCGTTGGAGGTGAAATCAAAGGTGATCCCTCCTGTTTGAGATGCCCTGTGGACCCGAGGTCATAAAAAACTGTTAGTTAATTGTTATCCTAACTGATACAAATGTCTAAAACTTGTCTTTTTGAAACGCCACGGAATAAAGTGGCAGAAAGAAAAGAAATGTGATCTTCACGCAGCGTCTTGCATCTCGTGCTCTCTTTTTGAGGACCAAATAGAGGAAAATGTAGCTCATGACTTTTACATTTTTTTTAAAGTTGCATCAATCGCAGACTGATGGCGAGCAGAATGCTTCGTCCTGCCTGCAGTTGTTGACGGCATCATGTGACTCAGAGAGGAACGAAAAGGCCTTTTTTTACTTAACTTATTGTCTCGTGTCAGTGATCTGTGACCACCCAGGATTTTCTTTTTTCCTGCAGCTTTCGTCCATACTGCTGTCGGAGAAAATGTTTCATATAGATATGAAGTTAATGTTTCATCTCTGGAGGTGGAAGAGCTCAAACAGTCCAATGTGAAAGTCCCAAAAACTTTAATTTAGGGGATTGGTGATGCTGTTTCTGAAAAAATGAAACAAATGTGAAAGTTACAAAAAAAACTGCAGTACCTCAAATGGCCTCTTGAGGCTGGCTGCATCCGATCCCCATAGACCCCAATGTTTAAATGGCTAACTTTAAACATGTTTACAGCCTGGTACAAAAAACAGTTTTGGTCTCGATAAGCCAGGAGTTTGGACGTGATTTTGCTGCCAAGATGGCGCCGACAGAATTCACCATATTTGAAATCACAACCACTTTTCAGAGACTACATTGATTCTTTACATATAATTAATTAATCTGAGACAACAGATCTTCAGTCTTTTAAAATCAAAATTTCCTTTTAAGTTGTTTAAATCAAATACCAAAACTCCCCAATGTTTCCTCTTTCTTCTTATAAAATCTGCATGTACCCAAAGCTGAAGGTGCAGGTCACTGAACACGTCAAAGCTCCCAATTACAACAAACACACACAATCATGTTTGTGTGTGTTTTGAGGGGAATTTCTCTTATTTTTTCCGTATAACTTTTAACAGCTGTCCGTGAATCGCTGTCTTTGTCCGTCAGACCGTAAACAGCACGACTTCATGTGAAAATCATATGATAACAAGATTCTTACACACACACACACACACACACACACACACACACACACACACACATTATATACATTTAACACACACACACACACACACACACACACACACACACATAGACAAACGGAAGTCCAAAAATATGTTTTTGTCCCGTCGGCCCTGGGCCTCCTGACCTCGTTAACTCACCGAGATTTCGACCAATCCTCACATCTGTCTGATGCTGTTCAGGCTAAAAGATGTTAAATCGTCCCTGTGTCTTTATATGTGTGTGTCTTTGTGTGTGTGCATGTGTATATGCAGACGAGTCTTTACGTGAAAAACTGTCCGTTCTCTACTATAAAGCTCACATTGAAGCCACTGCTTTTGATTTTGTTGCGTAAATTAAACGTATTTTGTAATTTTTAAATGTTAACTTTAAATTATTTTCTCCATTTTTAAAGGGCTGATTCAACAAAAATTACAAATAAAACTCCATATTTTTCACTTACTCCCAGTTGGAGTATAGTCATGCAGATAATTATATATATATATATATATATATATTATTATATATACATCATCTCTTATATATATATAAGAGATGATGCCGTTGAATTTCCGATTGCTTTAAAGGACCACAAACTAAATTCCATTTACCTCCATTGTTTTGGGGTAAATCTCTCTTTGTTAATCCTGAGTACAAACAACCTGAACTATCTTGGTGACTAGATACTATTAGAGGTCAAGGGAGAATACATTTTTTTGCTATTGGTAACCTTTTAATTCCTGCCTCTGTTTCCCATAATATATTTGTCCTTTCATTCTGGCTCCGCTCTTCCTTTCCTCTCCTCCCTGTTGGCTGCTCTTCTGCTGTAAGATGCTTTTTGATAAACTGCTCAGATAAAAATGAATTTCAAGTGTTGTGGTTTCCAGCTTTCCGTCAGTCAGACTTTGACAGAGTTCGTGGCTTTATTTCCAAGTTTTAATTCCCTTCTTTTTCTACTTTCTTGTGTACATGCAGTAAGTGTGCGTTCGGGTTTTATAAGGTTAATGAACCTTCAACGCCCACATGATGCTGAACGCCAACCAGCCTCAGTGACATCTGGGGTGAAATTAAGTTTTATATTAAGATTGAAAGTTCCTAGTTAGTTGATAAATGATAAAGGCTTCCATAGACTGGAGCATGTTCGGTTTACAGTAGCTACTTTAGAAGTGATGGAATTTTTGAATCTTTAAAAGTCAACTTTCCCCTGCTCAGCTACGTTTCTTTTTTTAGAAGAATTTAAGTCATTGTATGCCCATTATGTGCAAAAATACACTTCAAACTACATTTGAAAACATCAAATTATCATTGAATTTCACTCGGAAAAATCAAACAACATACAATTTTTGTTTTGTTCTATTCCCAGTGCGTGCTGTGATCGGTTAGGCACATTTCTGCAACACAAAACAACAAAAAGGAAAAAAAATTCAGCTGCAAGATGCATGTAAAGTGACAGTCCTTGATATTCTCTAAGCTCTTTTGTGTAGTGTATAAGAGGCCTGTTTATGTTGTCTGTTTTTATATTTACACAGATTTGATGTTGCCTTCTTGTCCCGAGACTTAAACCTTCTTCTTCTTTTCCATTATTAGTATTTTTCTCTTTTAGTGGGAGTCAATGGCAGCTGCAATTTTGCCACAAATGTCAGCACATGCGGTCATTAGTGTGTGTTTTAGGAGCAGCGTTAATGTAACACTGGCTTAACGAAGATTAATCTGCCTCAATGTATGTTGGGCAGTATGTTTTTTGGGTGGGGGGGGGATTTAAATCCATAATGGCTCCTGTGAGTTTCGCTCTCATCCCCGTTCTTCAATGGAGAAATGTCTCCTGCATAACACACACACACACACACACACACACACACACACACACACACACACACACACACACACACACACACGTATGCATAAATATAGAGTTAGTCAATCATATTGAGGCCTCAGTGAAAGCCTGCACCATGTGTTTACGTAGAGCGGGGGGAGGACACGGGTGGAGCTTCACAGCGGGGCGGCTTCTCTCTCCTGGAGGAATCGCTGCTCCATCAGATCCTTTGTTTTGTGTCTTATTAGAGAAAGAAAGAAGATGCCCTCTTGCTTCTCCAGAAGCTGATATATATTTATATATAACGTAACTGTGTCTTAACTCTTCGGTTTGTCACAGCGATATCATGCACGCCGACAACGGCTGAAACCAGATTATGTCACAACATGAGTTATGGTATGTGTCTGTGTTTTAGTCTCCTCTGAGTGACATTCATTTGCAGCTGTTCAGTGCTAATTCAACTGCAGCAGATACAGAATGTAGTGTAATGTTTATGTCACTGAAAATGATGATTTTTTTAATCACAGAAAAAACTGCAGCAGTGCAACACCACTAAACCACACAGAGTCAGATGTTTTTTGTATCTGGAACTAAAACAGCAAAATTATTCAAAAAGTTCCTTCAACAAGCTTCACATTTCTGTTCATCGTGTGTGTGTGTGTGTGTGTGTGTGTGTGTGTGTGTGTGTGTGTGTGTGTGTGTGTGTGTGTGTGTGTGTGTGTGTGTGTGAGACACTTAACAGGTATAATTTTAGAGGCAAGAAGTCTCACCTGGTGATAATGCAGCTGTAACAATGAAGGACGGGTGAATCACATATCATATCAGACAGAGAGAGAGAGAGAGATTCTAAGAGTGAAATCATTCAATGAGGGAATAAAAGAATACAAAATGGTATTAAAGAATGAGCAAACAAATAAAAAAGAAACCATACACCACAGTTATTAAAGAAAATTAATGAAAGCGAGAATAAAATGGATGGATAAATGGATGATGGGAGAGGAAAAGGTATAAAAAAAAGAGATTTTTTTTGTCGCCCGATGAAGGTCGCCTTCAATCCATCCTCGCTCGGTATGTTATTCACTCTTTAACCCTCACACATACTCTGTAAATATAGCCCTACAATGACCACATAAGCCCTCTGTGTGAGAGTTTATGTATGTATGTATGTGGAGCCCTTTCGCTCTCTTTTGTCTCATCCAACATTTAAATCTCATAAGGAATTTACCCACGTGGGACGAGTCGAGAGGAGAGAAAGGGGCCGGCTAAATCAGCTATCAACCGTTTAAACCCAAAAAGTCAGAAGAAAAACACACAAAACAATGTGAAAGGAAAGGAAAATCAATGAATAAAGAATGTCAGCAGCTAGAGCTTTATAAGTGATAAAAAAACTAATTGATAAAGCAGAGGGAGGAAATACATGAGGGCGTCAGCGGGCTAATGGCGGCCACACGCTACACAACAACACAGTACAATAGGAGGTGTAGGGCTGTGGTCTCTTGTCTTGGAGGCGAAGTGGTGCTCGTACCGAACAATGAGGCTCAGATGGGGGGGGGTTTCCCACTTCAAGACTCAGTGCTGGGTTTGACTGTGAGGGATGTGGAGACCCTGCTGTGTCACCAAAACAAACCGCAGCGCCGACTTTGTAGTTCAAAAATGCATCTTTGTCTTCTGTCCACATAAATCTGGGTTTTCCACTAATGAAAATTGGGATTTCTCAGGTTAAAAAGATATAGCATGTACGGTATAATGATGTGTTGGAGTAGTTTATTAGATATTTAACCCGCTGAGTTCCTCTGTAATAACTGAGCTGTCCCTCAAGTGGGAGTTTGAGTTGGGGAATTGAACCGCCGATCCTCTGATTGAAGGTCGACCCCGCTCTACCACTGAGCCGCAGTTGCAGTCTTATTGGTCAAACAAACACAGAACTATCACCCAGGAGAAAGCTGTTTGTGTCCCGTGTGAAATGAAATGTCAATGTTGGGTTTATGCGCGAGAAAGTCTTCTAAGAGCGGTTGTTATTTATTTACGCAAGCTGTGTTGCTATGTTACGTTGGTTGTGCTATTTTGTAATGCTAAATTGTTGAGCTACGTTGTTGAGCTACGTTGTTGAGCTACATTGTAACCCTTTGTCGCTACGCTACATTGTTACGCTACGTCGTTACGCTAAGTTGTCACGCTATGTGTTACGCTACGTTGTTGTGCTATGTAGTTGTGCTACATTGTTGCGCTACATTGTTGCGCTACATTGTTGCGCTACATAGTGTTGAAGCGGACAGTGGTGGAGGTGACGTAACGTTTATATTGGAAATGTTCCTCTCTTCTCTGAGAGGCTTTAACTGTGAAGCAGCTGTAGCTTTTGTGGAGTAAAAACTGACATAACATAACTCTCAATTCTTCAGCGACGCTTTTCCCCTCTGAGGCAGTTCTTGTGGATTAACCACAGCCCACACATTAATGCATTCATGAATTCATATGTACCTAAGGAGAAACGAGGGAAGACATCTGATGAGGAGAATCACCTGAACAGCTGCAGGCAGCGTGAGCTCTTTGTTCTCTCAGAGACTCTGAAGTGAATTATAAAAACCTTAATAACGAGCTTAACCATTCATCATTAAATGATCAAACATGCGTATGGTGTTGTGTGTAGTCCTGTGAAGGAAGCGCTATACATTTAGACATATTATCAGCAGGTTTTGTGTATTTCTGAATACAAAATTGATGCCAAAAGAGTCTCCAAGACTTTTCATATCAGGAGTTTTGTGTTAAATGTCAACAAACGAACATTTCATCCTCAGTTTTTTTCCATCTGGCTTCACCGTAAAAAGTATAATAGAGCAGAAATGCCACATAAAGATTCTTCAAAATGTTTGAAGCACATCTGGAATAAGATGCATCCAGCAGATTAAACATCATCACATCTGTTCCGGACGAGGGATGCCTCACATCTGTCCGCTCGGCTCCGCTCTGCCGTTAAAAAAAACACATTTATTCTGCGCTTAGCGGAGAACCTCGAACCTCGCCTCTGGCTTTAATCACTGGCATTAAAAGCTTAAAAAAAATAACACACACATACACACACACACACACACCAGCCCACCCCTCTGCTGCTGTGTTTGGACAGGAGGATGGAGAGGGGGGGAGGTGTTGCACCTTCAGAGCGTTTCTGCTGTCCAGTAGCTCAGCTGTTCGCCAAGCATGACGTCACTGTGTGTGTATGTGTGTATGTATGTGTGTGTGTGTGTGTGTGTGTGTGTGTGTGTGTGTGTGTGTGTGTGTGTGTGTGTGTGTGTGTGTGTGTGTGTGTGTGTGTGTGTGTGTGTGTCCCTCCGGTCAGAGTGAATTTTAATTCAAGTGAAATTTAGGTCAAGTGGGGGGCAGATGAGATTGTTTAGTGCAGTAATGCTGCCTGATGCTTCTGCTGCTGATTCAAAACAAAACAAACCGTGTGTTTGATGCTGCACGTGTGTGTGTGTGTGTGTGTGTGTGTGTGTGTGTGTGTGTGTGTGTGTGTGTGTGTGTGTGTGTGTGTGTGTGTGTGTGTGTGTGTGTGTGTGTCTTGTATTATTTGTGTTGTGGGGACCATTAGTTTACACATTCACATTGTGGGGACTCGTCCTCCTTTTTGGAGACAAAATGCAGGTCCCCGTAATGTTAATCATTATGTTTTAGGGTAACTTGAAGAATTTAATGTAAATTAATGTAATGTACTCTAAAGTGTATGTGTGTGTGTGTGTGTGTGTGTGTGTGTGTGTGTGTGTGTGTGTGTGTGTCAGGTTTGTGTGCAGTGAGTCACTGAATCATATTAGATATCTGCGTTACAGTTGCAGCTCAACTCCACAGAATCCTTCTGAGTGAACTCTTTATAATCATCATTAATAAACATGTAACTGATAGTGTTGACAAACAATTAAATGATAATTAATCATGTTTAGTAATTATTAGTAATGCTATAATTTCTGTTTTATCATTTGATTTGTGTAGCATGAAAGGGGCTGTCCTCGACCAAAGAAAGTCGGTAAAGTTTCTCCACAAAATCTCACAAAAGCAGCACTTTATATCTTGTGTTTAGTAGAGATGCGTTCATGAGTTTCTTTTATTCAGCATGAAAAAGCACAAAGAGACTTCTCAACCAATTAGTCGACTAATTGACTAAGACGGGGCATCCCAGGAAATAATTAGTTTATCTATTGTATCATAGCTGATGAAGACAAAAACATTCTGATATCAGCTTATTCTTACACACAATATAACATTTTAAACAGTATATTAAGTATTAGTTATTGATTCTCAAACAATTTATTAACCTTTAAGAAATCGTTTGTTAAGCATCCATTAACATTACATAGATAGATGGACCAGAAACCAATTATTAACACTGAAAAGTTCTTGATCATTCATCTAAATTTTATTTATAGATGATTTTACAAAGTATTTGTTTACCATTTAACAAAGTACTGTAATCATCACACATGATTAATACAGATAATCTAAATAAATTAGCCATTTACAAATATCTGGTCTATAATGTAAACAGGTGATTTCCTAAAAGTTTACAAATCATCTGGTAATCATAAACAAATACTAAATATAATATATCAAATCTAACAATGTGTGCAAAAATGAACTATTACAATAACATAGATTATTGCATTTACTGTAATTAGTAAACTTAATAAATTATCACTTTATTGTTTTTCAACATTAACGGTAATCAAACTGAAGTTGAATTAACTAATTAATCGATTTACTTTTTATTAATTATGATTATTATAAAGTGCAACTAATGATTTAAGCTCTTAAATGTTGTTTTTTGTCAGAAGATTATTTTCTTTTGGTTTTTATACTGTTCTAAAATGAATGGAAGATAATGGTTGCAGTATGTCAGTGTGTCATGGATAAATTCGTTATACTGAAGCATAAAAGCAACAGTAGAGCTCTTTTTTTTAATCTCCAAACAATCTGGAGATTATCTTCTATTTATGTGAACATTAAAAAGATAAAAATCTGATTAAATAACACAAAGATTGGTGCCTGTTGGCGACAACACACTGAACAGTATTTCTTTATATATTTTGTCTCCTCTTTTTTCTGTTCACACTCGACAAGTGGAAGCATGTTCTGAGCTGTTGTCACCACAGACGGTTTTTGTTTACTGTCAACTGAACGGTTTCCTCTGCCAGGAGGAACTTTTGATGAAAAAAAGAAAAGTGTGAAATCAGTCAGAACTAAACAACCCATTTATTTTTTTCTTCAGAAAACATCCTGGACCGTTTTATTCAGTGAAAATGCATTTTTTTCTAGTTTAGTTACAGATCAGTTATCGATTATTGAGATATGATGAGCTTCTGGTACACATTTAATGAGTTTTGTCAGTGTTTGTTCAGTGTGCCGTTGAGTTCATCTCATACATGTGAAAGACGTCAAACATGCAAAATTATGATTTCAAGCCAAATTTTTTTAGAAAAGCAGACTTGTGACCAGAACATTTCTGATTTGAATCTCTGGGGTAAAAATGAATCTGTTGCGTGTGGAGAGTCAAAACATTAAAACTCTGTATATGTAGGGTGGTGTTTGGAAAAAAGGAAATGTATAATTAGATGTGTTTCCATTTAACTGTCAAGAGAGTTTTAAGATTTTTATTTTTAAATGTTTTTTAAAGAAAAGAAATGAAAATTAAAGGACGTTTACATCAACTGGTTTGGAGCGAATTAACTTGGATACACAAAGCGTAGTTTCCTTCTGCTTTTCAGTTATAATTTTGGCAAATAAAAATACTCTTTAAACATTTTTATCCTTCACATTTTTTATCTAGTTTACGTCAACGACAACTGGAAATGATTTTAATTCCAGTCTTAGTCGACAAAAACTTATTACATTTTAGTCAACTTTTAGTCGAAATGATTTCTCTCGACTTTTTCATCTTTTTGTTAATCAAGCATTAGTCAAATGGCTTTTATGTGTCATCAGATTATAGTGACAATTTCAGTCAATCTACTGCCAAACCAATCATTTTGTCATTTTATTCCCGTTTCCATTGATCTTTTTCTAATGCGAAACTTCAAAATGCGCATTATTATACATGAACATGGCTGTTGAATCGTGATCATCCTCTGGGGAACATGAATATCCATAGCAGATTTCATAAAGATCTGCCCAGTAGTTGTTGAGATTTCTTGTTCTGAACTGAAGTGTTCAACAAAATTATCACAATATTGACTTTTTAATGTAAACTCGACACTTTCTGCAGCTGCTTCAAAATAAAAGCATCCCACCCCTGTCTCTTAGCTACCATTGTAGCCTTATTGTTAGCCAGGAAAAGCTCCGGCAGCAGATCATTCCTTGCAGATCCGGAGTAATTTCTTAAACCTGTAGCAAAGTGTAGTTCTTCTTTATATCAATGAATTCCAAACTTGACTCAGGTTGGTGCTGAAAAAACCCCACCCTTATCAGAAAACTGCCGCCGATTGGCCACGAAATGATGGTGAAGAGGTGAAGGCAAAAGCACACACCGTCAACTTCCCCTCGACTAACAAGATTAGATGTCAGCCTCGTTTGCTTTCCATTCTCATTTGTGCTGTGGATTATTATCTTTTTTTCCTTTTTTTTGCAACGCAGTGAAGCCATTTGTGCTTTACTTCCTTAAATCCCCACCTCCCTTTGCAAAATAACTTGAGAGTAATTACCGGAGGAAGATTGGGCTCAGAGGCTCCGTGTTGGGAGATAATGAACCGGACAAAGCTCCCGTCTTCACAGCTCTTTGATGCTAACGAGGAGATTCGGCCTGTGATTGTTGACTGGCGTGTCAAACACACAGCGTTCACACAGTCGCTTACAAAGCTGAAAACTTTGCCACGCGACAGAACGAGCTTTTAGTTGTTGGTTGGGTTCACAGCACTAAAACAGTACATTCCAGATATTCAACAGCTAAACTGCATTAGTTGTCCTCTACCAAAGAAACTCTTAGACGACTTACAACTCATGCAAATTCGTCAACTCCAACAAAAGCATCACATTAAATTGTATGTTTACCAGAGATGTGTTCATGCATTTATTTTATTCAGCAAGAAAAAGCATAAAAAACAACTGATGGCCTGAAGAAATCTTAGTCTACTAAGACCAAAACAGCTGATAAGTCAACTTATTGACTAAAAAGGACAGCCCCTAGTTGTTTGCAGTGTTTTACAATCAGTGTTCAGTATCTTACTTTCTAGAAATAGTTCCTGCTGACAGCCCATTTTGATCCTCAGGCATTCCAGCAATTTTTGTTGTATTTTCATAAAGTCAGAGGCTTTAAATTCACTGATAAAACAAAAGAATTGCCCAAATCGAAGCGGAAGAGCCTGAGATATCCTGACTTTAGAGTCAAGTATCTGTCCATTCTTTAAAACCCAGAACTTTAATAAGCTCCTTCCAGATCCTAAAGACATTATACAATTTAAACTAGAGTGGACTTAATGTGTTAAAGCATCCGGAGTGCCTCCTTTTTAAAAGGAAGCAGACAGGCTCACCTTCATTGGAAACGCTTTTCAAAACGTTTCTTCTTCTTTGCTCGTCTGATTATTCTTTAAGCACCGCTACTGTATTCTGCATTGTGCGTTAACATAGAAAAGAACAAAAAGACAATTTTCAGGTCCATTTGGGGAAAAGCTCCCCTTAAAAAAAAAAAACCTTAATGGGGGAAAAAAGAGGAAGAAACCTCAACAGAGGAGGGTGAACAGAAGTGCAATAGATGTCAGTTTTCAGAGGGCAACAGGGCAGCAATCGATACAGCGGGACACTATGTACTTTGAATGTGGCCTGACTCTGGTTCCAGATCAGTTACTATGAAGAGATATTGTGTTTGAATTCCCATTCATCTGCATTGTACTGGGGGCCAAAAAGACAGATCTCTCAAAATCTGGTCCAATCAAAACTATTTGCTAGATGTTTTGTTACAATTTGGGTGAACTGACCCTTTTGTCTGAGACTCCAGGAAAAAGCCTTGACATAACTCAAAAGCCCATCTGTTCCTTTTTTTCTGTTGTGCTGCCACTCAGAAACAATTATCTCCCCAAGACGACGTTATGCAAACCTGTAAAGAACTCCCTTCTTTGAAAAGGTTGATGGTGAATGAGCCGGTGGATTCCAGCTCAAACCTGCAGCTGTGTCAAGGACGTCGCGTTGGGGGTCAACTGGAGGTTTTGTTGGCGACCATTAGGACCGGCGACAAGGAAAAGAGAAAAAAAAAAAATCGGCCTTGTGTCGCTCTCTTGAATCTGAAAGGTTTCTGTTTCCAGTGAATTGCAAATTGCTGCCCTTTAGAAACGATAAAGTCTTGAGTGCTTGTTGGAGGCCCGTGGTGCATTGAAGCGAGATGGTCTATAAAAGGGAAGGTCTCTGTCTCAGTAACAGTTTAAAACCTTTTCTCCTTCTTTTACATTCTTCCTTCTCCGCCAATGCAAGATAATATTTTAGATTCCTTTCATTCCCGCTGTGAATAATTTGTCCCTCTAACTGAAAAGAATATTAATAGAGGTCGATGTGCAAGAAAAAAAATGTTACCTCGCTCTCTTGGCATTACAAAAATGTCTGCAATTCATCCATTCATTTATTTCACCGCTTGTCTTATTGTTGACATTCTTTTTTCTATCTTTTTTTCTTTCTGGCCTTGTAGCGCAATGAAAGACACACACATGTGGAGGGGAACATGGTTTCGCCATAGAAATGACAGATTTGTCTTTTTCACGGTGAAGAAAGAAGGGATGCACATTTTTCAAGATGTCGGATCAAAGGTTTGCGATTATTGCAAGAACTAGCTTACTTTCTTTTATGAAAACAGAATGAGAGAGTACGTTTCCATTATTATTAAAAATCTTTAGCAGTGTCAACAGTAGACCGAAGACATTCACTACGTTTACATGCATCAAATATTATGCAGAAATTGCAAAAAGAACACTATTCTACCAAGCTGTTCACATGGCTAATGAAAATGAATGTCCCACCAATATTCCTGTTTACATTTAGCCATGTATACCTACTATATGTTAACTTAGCCGGCCTCTTTCATTCCTTCAACCACCTTCTTGAAAAGATCGGCATAGCAAAATGTCTTTTTTTGCTTCCGACCAGAAATGTTGGCTTTTGTTTGTGCATGAAACTCTGCAAACTGCTGTTAGTTGCTTTGTGTATAACTACTGAACAACACAAAGAGATGATTTGCATATTCCTGTTGCAAAGAATGCTCCTAAAACCAGAATATTTTCGGTATTTAACACATTGTCTCAATCGGAAAATGCTACTTTCTAGATTCGATTAATCGATCAGTCAATCAAGAGATAATGAACCTACAAGAATGTTTGATGGATCCTTTATCAGCGAAACTCCAAACTATTAGTTTCCACTTTCAAAATTGGTAATATTTTAGTTTTCTATCATTGTAAATGGAACATGTTTGGGACTTGGACTGCTCACACTGAACAAGTAACTCCAACATGTCTCTTTAGGCTCTGAGAAAATATGATTGGCACATTTTTGGTGCATTTTTTAGACATTTTACAGGGTAAAATAAAAATGTATTCATCAAAAATCTAATCAACAAATGATCATTAGTTGCAGCTGGATGAATTGATGAAGTGTCATCTAGAAGTGTAACTTTTTAATAATGCATATATTTTTTTGATGCTTCTGATCCAGAAGCTGTTTTCATCCATAGAATATCCAATCATTTTTTGTTTTTTTGCACCATTTTCAGTTGATTCATTTGTGCACATTTATCACCAACCATCACGTTGTTCTAGCTGTAAAACATCCAACCCAACACAAACCGTGAAGTCGGTTAACCTCCTTCTCCTCTGCTTTGCCTTGCAGCTTTGCTAGAGATGCAAACACACCACCAGTTGGGTTTCTCTACGCGAAAACTGAGCATGTGCAACTCTTGTAAACAGAAAAGTCACATGACTGAGTTGTAGTTCCCTTTGCTGGACAGATGTTCAGTGCCCTGGTATCCTGCCAAGTTTAGAGATTTTTGGCAGCAGCGGGGAGTCGAAATAAATCCGATTTCCATTCCCCTTTTATCTTTTAAATAAGCATGATGGGTTTAGCTGTGCTCCATGCCAGTTAAGAACACTTAATAACTTAATTTGTGCAGATCCTAATCAGATTATGATTCAAATTATCATGCTTGGTTTTACAGACACTAACATGCTTTTTATAGAAATATAACGCGATCTTGGAATTTTTTTGCCTCTGTGCTTTGTCCGTCTGTCTGGATTCCTTCAAACATGATATCCTGTTTATAGCGTTCTTCCTCATTTGTAAAAAATCCAGACTTTGACTATTGATAAAATAGTAATTTCTCATGTGATCACAAACATTTCAGTGTTGTGCTTTTAGATGCAAAGTACGTCTGTAGCAGCTTTCCAGACTTTAGATCAATCAGAACAAATGTGGTGGCATTTTTAACGCCATATCTCTGGACACCCTGGAGAAAATGTCCTCAAATTTGGCACAAACTTCCACCTAGACTCAAGGATGAACCGATGGAAATTTGGTAGTGAAAGGTTAAAGGTCAAGCTCACTGTGACCCCTCATCCGTCCCATCCTCTTGAACACAACATCACAGGGAAATTCAAATTTGGCACAAATGTCCACTTCGACTCAAGAATTTAATTATTAGATTTCGTTGGTCAACAGGTCGATCTGACCTCTTATAACTCAAGAATTCATATGATTATAATTATTACAATGTTACACAAATGTTTAATATGATCAAAATGATGAAGTGATGACATTTTGGACAGACGATGACGCAAACTGCAACTTGACCGGTTGGAGGAGGCAAACAACTGTGTGATGGTAAATCTAGTTTATTGACCAGAGTAACTGGAGATCCATCATATTGTCCTGTGAATTTTCTCAGACATAGTTATAATTAAAAACCCTGATGGATTAGGTATTCCAAGTTTTAAAGTATTTCCTCAGTTTGAGCAGAATTCACCTCAATTTACTTGAAGGATGACAGACTCATGTTCGTATTTATCTCAAATACAGAGTTCTCACCTCGACGAAAAACAATCAAAACATTCCAGAGCTCAAATAAACTACAGGGTGTGAAGGCATCCTCGTTCAGAGTCGGCCCTCTCTTCATTCCTCAGTCTGTTCTCGGGGTCTTTTGCTCCATCAAATCCATGTTGTTTACTTCTATAGCAGGCAAGTTAATTGGCAGAAAATAAAAAGAATACACCACTTACCACTCCCATTCATTAATCCCCCACTAATCACCACCAACCCCGACATTAATTTGCACAAACACACACAACCCCCCACCCATCTCTCCTTTTAATTGTTTTCAATTTGTTTCTCGTTAGCACTTTCAAACCCCTGCACTTCCTTCTTTTCTCACTTTTTTTTCCTCTACGTCTAACGGGGTGAGAACATGCGAAAACGGGGGGGAGGGGAAATGAGAAGGGGGTTGGACAAATTCAAGAAGAAGAAGTGAGTAGCTATAAAATCTGAAGACCGGTATGTATTCAGAGGCTCTGTGCAGAAAGGTAATACTTTGTAATATTTCCAGTTGTCCTCACATGTAGCGGAGCACAGAGGGCGAAAGGAAACACGAGATAAAGAGAGAGAGAGAGAGAGAGACCATCCTCATCCTCCTTCCTGCTCTCCACCACATAATGAAATAATTAGATAATTAGATGAGTAATTGCACTAATTCTTATTTCTCTTTCCTCCCGCTGTGACATCTGCTCGGCTGCAGAGATGAGCAAAAAGCGAACGGGGAGAAATAAAAAGAAACCTATATTTAGAGCAGTCTAACCCCAGTGCATTATGGGGGAAACATGGACCCGGATTTTTAAATCAGTTGTACATTTACTCTTTTTTTGTGTGTGTAGGAAAGGAGAGTGTACAGTTGCACATATGCAGTCATCCAATGAGCTGCTGTTTGATGTTGGGGAGGTGATTCATCAGCCAATCAGAGAGCTCGACCTCTTTTTTTTTTCTCATCCTTCCCTTCTTGAAGTCATAACCATGTTCAAATGTTGAAAGTTGGCTCAACGCTATGGCAACATGATGTAAAAACACCAAATCCACTGTCGTGATGTGTTGGGCTGCGTGTGATGGTGTCTATAGTCTCGGGTTGGTTCGCCTTCTTGTGAGACGCCGCCCAATTTTGCTTTCTTTTACAGTATCTCTGCCTCGTTAACCAGCGTGTGTGTGTGTGTGTGTGTGTGTGTGTGTGTGTGTGTGTGTGTGTGTGTGTGTGTGTGTGTGTGTGTGTGTGTGTGTGTGTGTGTGTGTGTGTGTGTGTGTGTGTGTGTGTGTTAGTCACTGAAATAGCTGCCAGCGCACATCAGCCTCCTTTGAGCTCATCACCGGATACTTCAGAGAGAGAGATAGAGATGAGATGAGATTAGGGATTTGGTTTGCCGAGAAGCCGTCAGATTGAATGGACACACTGTGTTTAGTGTGTTTCAGCTTCATGTGCGTTTCCTGTAGTTTCATTGAATCTCTGCGTTTTTCACCACGCCTTTGGCCAATCGTGCACGTATTTGCTTTATTCATTTTCCCCCTTAATTCCCCAGGACACACACCCACACACACTCATACATATATATATATATATACATGCATACATGCATAATAACTTAATTACTTCTCACTTCACAAGAATTGGGAGTTGGTTAGCCATAATCTTAAAAATAGAGTATTGCTTACAACACTATTTTCCTTTTTAACACAGGTTTATTGTCTTAAATTAAGTAAATTAAGATTGATTGAAATTCATTACTGCTAGTGTTGCTTTAATTTCTTCAGGCACAAGAGACTAATTCGATTTAAAGAGAGGCAAGTTATAAGTTTGATTACTTTTATTTTTAGTTTGGTTTTTAATTGACAGAATGGACATTTTTAATCTACATTCCGTTCTGTGTCTGCATCAAAACACACACAGGGAAGTGATAGGCAGTCGTAGGATACTTATGCTACATTTATTTAATTTGTGTGAGTTTAGTTGTTTGTTAGAAAAGAGCCATGCACATAAATGCAATGTTAAGAAATCCTTCAGTTCCCACAACAAAAACTTTAACATATTTAAGTCCTCACAAGGATGCCCTTTTACAAATCTTCTCCCAAAAGGCTGCACTTAAATAAACTAAAGTTTGAGCACACTAACATGGGCAATAAACTGAAACAAAAGAACATGTGATCATGTGTTGACAACACGCATATAAAAGCTTTTCTTCCTTCCTCTGGTTTTTTTTTTGTCCTCTGCAGCCTTGAAATCTCCACTGAGGCACCAAGGTCAAACAGAATTTTTATTTATTTCCAGCAGTCAGTCAAACATCATGCAGTCAGTCAAACCAGACAGCCGGTCCTTGGAGACTTGAGAACATTGCCAGGAACGTCACAAGAAATAGAGAGAGAATTCAAAGAAATGAAGAGCTCTCAGAAACGGATTCACTTTAGATACCGAGGTCAAAGGATGTGCAGGATTCAGTCCGGTGTCATTTTTGAGGAAGTAAATGAATGAAAAAAGAAAACATATCCATGTTTGAGCAAAAATAATGACTCATTTTGGGGGTTTTAGGACTCATTCCTGCAGAACTTTTTCGTCCAGCTCTGGACTAACGCTAATGTTGGCCTAGCTTATGTTGGACTGCAAGTAACCACAGCCACAATAAAGATGCTTTATGCTACATTTGTCTTATTGTTCTTGGTTTTTAAGGTTTTTTCACGTATTTCTCTGAGATCAGGCTGTTCTGCTGGCTTTGTAGCGAACTAGCTTGTGTTAGCATTTGTTTTTGTTGTTCATACAGAGCAGCATTTTAATGTCTATACAGATAATCAAAGCGTAAAAAGCAACAGAAATCTGTGAAATTCTAAATGTTCAAATCTTCATATTTGTATCATGTGCATGTTGGTGCACGGCTAAAGATAGAAATGTTCTTCATGCTCCTTTTGTGGAGGGTGGGTCGTCAAAATGTCCGTCCTAATAATGAAGACCATGCAAAGGAACATAAACAGTGCCGGCAAATTTCTGTTTGAGTGTTTGTGGTTGCTGGCGTGTCATGTGATGTCCCTGTCACCAGAGTGGATTATATGTTTATGCTCCGTGGAGGTCAAAGTCGGGGTTAAAGTGCAAAGATTTACACGAAATTATGTTATTCTTACTTAGTTTCTTTTTTTTGAAGCATGGCTGCAGCTAATTGTTGTGCAAAGATCATTAAGATCAAAGAGTTCTGTTAACGTTTAAGGCCTGATTCGTCTTGGATAAAAAAAATATTCTTTCTACTTCTCTTTATTGTTCACAATCTATATCATATAACGAGTTAATCATCATCCTAACATCCTCTTTTGTTCGTATGATTGCTGCTGATGCTAACTACTCAAGAAGATTGTTGCCATTTTTATCCCTTTTAACTTTAATTCGTAGGGTTAGGAGAATGAACATTTAATGCTTCTTACTGTTATATTATGTTTATAGTATAGAAAAGCGTAGGTAGGGGAGCAAAGGTGATGCTATGCAACACATTTCTAAATCTGTGTATATATAAACTTGCTTTTTAACCAAAGCATTCGTGTTGAACATAAAGTGCTTTGGGAACAGAATTGTTCACATACTTGTGTTTATGGAATGTTTCCACCGAAGGTCACACCAGAGAATCAGACCGTATCGGAGACGGATATTTTGTCAAGCATATTTGTCATCATACAGATGTGGGTAAATTGGTCTATTATCTTGTCCTCCAAACTTTTCATGTATTCCATCTTGCGGTGATTTCTGAGGATGTGCAATCGTCTCTCTGGCACTCAAATTATTCATATTTGTGAATTAATTAATTTGCAGTTTGGATAATGAAAACTGCAGGGCATTAGTACGCTTTTAAAAACACATTTTAGTGACATTTGCATATGACTAATTATTGTCTTATGATTTTAGGGACCCCCAAATTTTAGCTATTAAGGCTTTTAGGAGGTCTGAAGTGTCAATCAAAGGGTCTTGGGGGCTCCTAGTATTTTGCACACTGTACAGCAGCCGTTTTTTGAATGCACATTTAAAAAAATATATAAAAACGTGTCGCTCAAATCAATGTAAATGCTTCAAAGCCATATTATACTACCCACACACCACTGCTTTGGCATCTTAAGTCCTTTTTACTTTCACTTTCTATCCTGCTGTCGTGGTTGCTTAGCGACAGAGTCGAACCCTACCGCCAACATAGAACCAGGGTTACAAATGCAAAGTAACTAAATTACTAATCCTTCACACAAACAGGACCCAAAAAATTTGATTGCTGAAGTTTTTGCTGACTGGACATAAACTGCTTGTTGATCTTTACGATCTCTCATACATGTGGTCTCACTTCCTCTCTTCTCTTAAGCCCAGACCCCTGTTGGGCTTAATTAGGTATTGATTTGATCAGGGCCAGGCGAGGGTGGCCTGTTCTAAGAGCTTTAGTCATGCTGCATTATTAATGCTCATGCAGCACTATATATAGCCGAGGTCCAGCGGTCACAGGAAAGCAGAACGTCGGTTCCGTGTTCCTCCGCTGTTCCGTCTCCGCCTCCCTGGTTTGGATGGATCGCGGCGCTTCCTTTCGGTGTGGAGTTCCTTTTTCAAAGGTTCTTAGGGAATTGGAGGGATGCGGTTTTTTGTGTGTGTGTTTTCATTGGATGAGAATACCCTGAATGAATATTTGAGCAGCTCAGTTTGTTTGTGTTTGTACGGCGTTAAGATGTGGTTCCTCCTGCTCTCGTCATCACGTCCACTCTGAAGTAGATAAATCCAGCGTTTGTTGTTCATTTATGAAACATTCTCAATATTAAAATACAAAAAAAGGCTAATGGCTCCGCTTCTGTCTCCATAGTTACACTGTGTGGTCTCCATGTCTCTCTCACAGAACAGGAGTTACATTTATAACTGTTGTTTTTTATGTCTTTACGCGGCCTGTAGCATTTAGCTCACACATCCTGCGTTGTCCTTCTTTACCAAAAAACATCAGGTGACGGGGGAGGAGGTGAGAGACGTGGTCTGTTATAGATTTCTTACAGATGGGGGGGTGGAGTCGGGGTCTAGATGACGGAGTACCTGGATTTTTTTTCAACACAACGGAATGAGACCAGGATCAATTGACAAAGTGACTGCTCACATATTTTTACTCCTTAAAAAGACAAATTTAAGCAATCCTTGTCAAAAGTGATAGTTTTGTTTATATGTTTGAAAAAGAATTGCCAAAATATTGAAATAGAAAACTCAAGTATCAGTATGGATTGATTTGTCTTTAAAGATCCTGTGTTTGTTTGCTTTAGTCTACAAGTTAAACCTCCATAACTCTCCATAATCTCTTCTTTTGTCTTTCAATATTAGAAAACAATTTTGTCTTTTCATTGACGTGTTTTCCCAATTATATTGTTAAACGTATGAATGAATGTAAGAGAGCATTTTGATCATTAACTACCTGGTTCAAGCAACAACAAAGCTGCTCTGAAAATATCTCTGATCAAAAGCTCTATTAAATGTCTGTGTGTTTATGTGTGATCAGCATAAATACTAATAATAGTCTAATCCACTTCAGAGAATATGTTTGTGTTTTCCAGATTTGTGATTCTTGTATATGCAAATTAAATGAACTTGATTTAAGAGGATCTTTGAGTGTAAAAATGAAAGCAGCTACTGTTTATAACCATATCTGGAAACCCCGATATAATGAATAATTTAAGCTTTAATTGATGCAGATATGAGGAGTCACGTGTTTAAATACTGAATTGTGTCTTTATGTAACCAACCCTCCGCTCTATTATTTAACTCATATTTCTCTGCAGCAGCTCTTCCCTCAACAAGGTTTTTATTGTTGCGTTTCATACGTTCACATCACATATTTGAAGTCTGCGCTGTGTTTTTTGCCCTCTCTGGTTCAAATGTGGATTAGCTCCATGTCTTGTGATTCCCTCCATGCATGTATTTGTATTTGTGTGTGTGTGTGTGTGTGTGTGAGTCTCTTAAGTTTGTGTCACGCTGCTCTCGGCTGCGCTGCTGGACTCTGTGAAGTGAAACGAAGTGACACAATGGAGGTTGGGGAGAACACTGTATATATTTATATATATATATATATATATATATATATATATACATTCACATGCATTTTTGCATAACATCCCAGATGTCGTAACGTGTGTGTGCATTTGTATGTATGTGTGTGTGTGTTGTGATGTCATGTGTGAGCGCTTTTGGGCCC
This sequence comes from Anoplopoma fimbria, assembly GCF_027596085.1. NCBI lineage: Eukaryota > Metazoa > Chordata > Actinopteri > Perciformes > Anoplopomatidae > Anoplopoma > Anoplopoma fimbria. Next base: position 3,239,003 of record NC_072457.1, read on the forward strand.
ACAGTGTGTTCACTAACTGGCCTACATTTCTGGACCTTTTTTTTTTTGTGCCCGTGGCTCGGAAAGACTTTGTCGGCGTTATCTCATCGAGCCAATCACATCCTCTAATCTGGTTTTGGTCCAATCACATTCGTCCAATCGCAGCCTCTGCCTCGGGGGGGGGGATAGTGAGGGGGAGTCATCCTGTACTCTACGCTGGGGATGCATTTGTGGCTGTCACTTTAAATATGAAAACACTCTCCATCTCGTGGCCCAAATAGCACGGGGGCCTGGGTAACTTTGACTTTCAGCCATGATTTCTCACGCTGTAGCCCCTCCCCCCCCACCTACTTGAAAGGAGAGCTGTATTTCTGTGCTTATTGGCATCTGGAAAAGGAGGGGGGAAAAAAATCAGCTTTTGAAAATTCTTTGAAGATTCCGTTTTTTGGTTATCAAAAGCTGCCTTTGTAGGCCGCATGAATTTTGCATGTGCAGGTTTAAGGGGACATTCAGCGTGTGTGTGTGTGAATGGCGGGAGGGGGAGGGGGAGGGGGAGGGGGATGGAGCACTAATTTAAGAAAGCGACGAGAGAGGAGGTGAAAAGGGAGAACGTTGGTTGGCTCGTTCAGAGGAGGTTTGGGCAATAGGACGCATTTCTAATCCAGTGATACTGCAGTTTTGTAAACACGGCAGTTATTTGTGGATAATTCTAAAACCTTAAGCAGCAGTTTGCAAGTTTGTGTGTGTGTGTGTGTGTGTGTGTGTGTGTGTGTGTGTGTGTGTGTGTGTGTGTGTGTGTGTGTGTGTGTGTGTGTGTGTGTGTGTTGGTGTGTCTATTATACCATCACAACATGACGGTTCTGGCAGGAAGTAAAGGAACACACAACTTAATTAATTTCTGGCGTGGAGCCAACACAAACATAGAAGACTAAAGGACTGGTAATGAGGGGTATTTCACACACACACACACACACACACACACACACACACACACACACACACACACACACACCATGCCACCCTTAATCAGGAGTGCGCTCACTGATTTCAAATGAGCAGATTGTCAAAGATCTGAAATCAAATTTACTGAAACAATCGACTCCTTCGCTAAGTCCCGCCCCCTGGAACGCAGACTGGCCAATCATAGCTTAGCATCGCCCAGAAGGTATACTCCATGTATTTAAATGATTGTAGAGAGAGTTGTTCCTTTATTTCATGTTCTTCTTTCTCGATCTCCAGGTGATGTGTTTGTTCACTTTTACACTTTAGCTTCTATCTTTTTTTAAAACATTAGATCATATTTATTCAGAGAGTGCAGTTAGTGACAGTGTGGGCTCCATGGTAACGGAGCTCTGACAGCTTGACGGGTCCTTAAAAGGGTCATCTGTTTGTTGGAAAATAGCTCCAATGAAAACTTTATATGATCTGTAGAAATTGGTACTGTTGGGAAATTGGCAGAGACGCTGTGGTATTGTTTTATTGCATTCTGTATTTATAGTAATATTGATTAATTTGCAGACGGCACAGGCGCATTTCCAGATTTACTTGGCAGGTGAAGCAACAAGCTGCCTCCTTTTATTCGTCCATATTGTCATGATGGAGATGTAGCCGAGTTTGATAACAGCAGACTAATTTCACACAACATGTCTGGACCACTTCAAAATATGAGAAAAAGTTTCCTAAATCACGCTTACACACCACTTAAGAACAAATATGTTTATACATAGATTATATTATCTTGCATGAGGGCGAATGGACGTAAAGGTCCATTTAATGGTCACATAGTGGAATGTTTTTGATTGGCCCGGTCAGTCACATGACCCTAAATCCAACTGGTCATGTGTTTCAATGTTAAAGACTAAAGAAGGAAGAAAACAGCCCAAAACAAGAAGGAAGTGAAGCTGGTTTCAGTATCAAGATACCAAGAGTCTTGGTTTTAACCCTTTAACATTTGATACCAAATACAGAATAGTAATCTAAGTTCTTTGTAACTTGTCTAATTACTTCCTGTCTTCTAATAATGCAGTATTGTGTTAAAATGGGCTGTGATTCATACAAAAAACTCAAATTTAAAGCAGACATTCAGCATTTTATCCTCTTTGTTACTGTTTCTTTTACATTTAAAACCATCCCTCCATCCCAGTACAGGATTCATGACCGACCAGATAGTGTCCATCGCCGGTCGTCGGGTTAAACATTTAAACATTTCGAAACACATCCACAGTCCTCGAACCGTTGAACCTTCCCACCGGTTGGTCGTAACGTCGGCGCGCTGGGTCTCGAGGTCGGCCGTAATGATTTCATAACGGAGACGTAGATTTCGACGGGCTAATCGAGCTAGTTCAGGTCCCGGTGTTAAGCACGTGGCCTGACAAGTGGCTCCACTTGAACTATGTAAATGTGTGTATATGTGCTCCGGTAACCTTTCTACTCCATGTTAAAAACCCACACACAAACACACACATGTACACACAAACACACACACACACACACACACACACACACACACACCACACACACACACAGACTCACACACAGACTCACACACATATGCATGTCTTTGTCTCTGTTTCTCTGTTTCCATTTAATGGGGGATGAGATGGGGGGTTGGGGGAGGTGGGAGGAGGGGTCAGGTTGAAAATTGCAATATGTATTTATGTTTCTCTGTATGCGGTTGCCAAGCAACAGCGGGACAAAAAGGTATTTAGAGTTAATAAAAGAAGTGAGTGACATTAGCTTGGTGTATCGGAGGTAAAGCGCTAATTTTTCTTTAAGAGCCGAGAAGAAAGACAAGGGTGTGGGTGTGTGTGTGGTGTGTGTGTGTGTGTGTGTGTGTGTATGCATAGTGACTAATAAATGCTTCCACACCCTGTCTGTATAGGCGCTTATATGTGTGTGTGTGTGTGTGTGTGTGTGTGTGTGTGTGTGTGTGTGTGTGTGTGTGTGTGTGTGTGTGTGTGTGTGTGTGTAATAAAGTTTGCTCCTCCTCCTCCTCGTCGATATTTCGTTGTGTTTCTGTTTGTGTGCCCAAAAAGCCTTTGCAAAGCTTTGTCTGTGTGTGTGTGTGTGTGTGTGTGTGTGTGTGTGTGTGTGTGTGTGTGTGTGTGTGTGTGTGTGTGTACTCTCACATCATTATCCACATGTGTCTGTTGTGTCTTTCTTTGTATTATTGTCAGTTTCCAATAAAAAACAAACATATATATTTATGTCCATTAAATGCAACACAATTTCAGATTGCAGACTGCTTAGAGCTGCTGTTTTCGGTTGTGTTTTTAGTTTTTTGTTGGTCTTTTCCTTTTTGTTCTTGCTATGGGAGAGCAGTGGAGGCTGTGCATCAGCAAAATATACCCTACGGGAAACACACTTTGTCATTTATGTTCCTAACCTTTCAAAAGATGAAATAATGTCTCAAAAATCCTTTTTAATATCGCGCTCTGACAGCGTTTTTCCTTTTCTTTCAGGTTTTGTTTTACGTTGCATTAAAGCCGCTGTCACTTGTTGTTTTGATGGTAAACATGTCAGCCTGCATTAACATCACATCTCTTCTCTTTTCACAGGCTTTGAAAGCATCTTGGAAGGCTTGTTTGGGCCGGGACTAGTCAACGATATCACCCTATTCCAAGGTAAACAATGCTCAAAACACACAAACAAACAAAATGAAACTTTAAACTAATCGAGAACAAGAAATCTACATTGAAAAATCTTTGCTTATCTTTAAGTTATCAATACAGAATTACAAAGAGATATACAGTTAAATTAAAGATTGATGACTAAAACTGTAAAAATGGACGAAATCAAAGAAACAAATCAATGATTAGATCTTTTATTTTGTTATTTCTGCCAATAGTGTTGTTTATTCTGCATGTGTGGTTACATAAGATTATTATTAGTTAATTATGTCTTTGTCTCAAGAAAACTATTTTTGTTTTATGGAGAAAAACAAAAGGTTGTTTCCTCTTATATAAAATATAAGAGATGGACTTGGTGAAGTAAGTAGAAGGATACAAGTGTGACTACATCAGGTTTTCAAAATAAAGTGTTAACAAAGGTACGCTCTAAAAAAAAATCTGGAAATCAGATTAAATGGATTATATTCATAGGAATTATAAAACATGTTACCTTTGTCCCTAATGTATAAAAAAGACAATACCAGAAAATTGTGACAAAAATGTCTTTGGTCTTTGATCTTTAGTTGCTTAAACAATTAATTTGAATAATTTGAGTTGCAAACATCTCTCAAATATCTACATTTCTTTTCATATCTAAGTTATGTCAGTAACCATGTATTCAGAATTTATCAATTCTTGAAATATGGAGCAATGTGTTTCAATAGAACCTCAGGTATTCAGAAATGTACCTATTTCAAGGTAGAAATGTGAAAAATCTCTTTTGTGATTTTGTGTCCGGGCAGAGATGATCTGATACCTGCAGCCTTAAAGTGACAAAAAATGCACCTGCAGCCTTCATGGTCATAGCATGACCCACGTAAACTGGTCTCCAGTGTAACCAGTATGCCCGGTCTCATGTTGTCCTTTAAGACAAAGGGCGACAGTATTTCTGTCAGTGGGGACTTTGCACCAGACAGACAGACAGACAGACAGACAGACAGACAGACAGACAGACAGACAGACAGACAGACAGACAGACAGACAGACAGACAGACAGACAGACAGACATCACCATCCATAGAGCTATGATGACAGCATGACAATGAAACAAAAACAAACAGAAATAGTTGTTTTGTTACTTAGTTTCATCATGAACACTTGGTGATGAACAAAATGGATCTCTGGATGCTATAAGAGCTAACTTTGTGTTTGCATTTATGTGCATTTTGCAATTTACAGTATTTAATTACCTTTATATATATATATATATATATATATATATATATATATATATATATATATATATATATGTGTGTGTGTATATATATATATGCCTTATTTAGGCAGCATGGAGCCCGAGAGCTCTGTGTGAAGGAAATACAGCATTCACTCATATTCCATAACGTACGGTAGAAGTCACCAAAACGGTCAGAGAGGAGTTCCTGCTCTGAGTGACACAAAATAAATACGTATGTCGTGAGAATAAAGCAAGCGAAGACCAGTATAACCTAAACAACCAGATCTCTCTCTCGCTCTCTCTCTCTCTCTCTCTCTCGTCCTCCTCCCACGGAGAAACGAGGTCAACATGGTGTCCTGGAGTCATGTGACCCCCCTCCCCCACCAACTTAAGGCATTTTTAGAATATTTCTGGCTTGTGTACGTCATTTTTTCACTCATGCATTAAACTTCTACACACACACACACACACACACACACACACACACACACACACATTCTCGCTAAACAAAGCATATGGAGCTGCAGACGGTGAAACCTGTGCATGTGAAGTTTACACAAACACACAGCTACGTCACTAGATTACATTTAGTTAAATGCACACCATATTTTTTTCTTCTCAAATAGCCCTTATCCTCTTCTACATCGCTGATTAGTGATTTCCTACATTTCCCAGAATTCCCCGTGGCAGTCCATTTAAAAAAAAAAAAAAAAAACTATGGGGCACATACATGTTGCCTCTGCTGCAGTCGGTTCTCATCATGTCTGAAAATCGTCATGTGACGTTATTTTCCTCATGTTTTTACAGTAACTTGTTTTTCGTTGAACCAGATTCATTTTGCTGTTTTGGGATTTTTTTCTAGAATCTTTTCCTAAATTGTTGTTTAGGTGTTTTTCGTTCTCTCAGTAGTTCTGTTACAGCATCCTTGTGGCAAACGCAGAAATTTCCAGCTTTACAAAAAAATGATAAAGACCGACCACACACACACACACACACATACACACACACACACCTCTAAAATCAAAGATGGAAGTGCTGTCCTGAAAATAAATTATAAACTTTTTTTCCCCTCAACTTACTTTTATCAGATCGGTTCTCGGTATCACGTAAAGTTCAGGTATCCAAATATAGTAGTATTAGAACATCTCTAATCAACACGTTGACTGTTGAGCAGGAACTTTAAAGATTCATGTAAAAGGCGTCAACATCTTTCCTCAAGCTCTCACACACACACACACACACACACACACACACGCACACACACACACACACACACACACACACACACACACACACACACACACACACACACAAACAGAAACGTGACTGTACAGCCAGGGCGGGAGGTCACGTTAGCGGTGGGACTCGAGCTAATTGGCCTCTTCTCAGGGTTCAAGCTCTGCTCACCCTTTGCCTTTCTTTTCATTACAGCGATAGGAGAGAGGACGAGTAATAAACTGTCTCTTTTATGTGTCGCACATCTCGCAGGAATATGAGAGAAAGAAAGTGGGATGTGATTGGAAAAAGGACAGAGATGTGACCTCCTGTCCTTTAAGGAACACAGAGGTGCAATATTCTGAATATCTTCTTTCTATTCAGGATGTGCAAAGGTAGCCATTTGTTTTCATTCATCTCTCTGTGAAATGAAAATCAGACTAAAAGCAGACTCCATAGATGAGCACTTTGTTGCATTATTGTTGCACGGTAATGCATTTTTTAGATTGTTATGAAAACACTGCATAACTATGGAAGTTCACTGCAAAGAAAACAAAGACTATAGATCGAGATGTTTTTCACTCTTTGCCCGCATTTCAAAAGTTGAAAAGAGCAAATCTGTAAAAGTGAATGCAAGTGTAAACGCACATAGATTTGCTTCAGAGCATCAGTCTTTAAACATGCTCTTGTTGTTGTTTAGTTTTAGGTTTTCAGTTAACTGATAAAATGACCACTTTGTTAATTAAGCTTTATTTATCTTAACATTAGTAGACGATCCTCCGTCCACACGGCTGATTAAAGTCTTCAGCTGCAGAAAATGTGCCACACAGAGACATGAGGTTCTGATCTGACACAGTATATTGTGACCCTATTGATTCTGTTCTCTCTCTCTCTCTCTCTCTCTCTCTCTTTCTCTGGAGCTGACTCGGCCTTCCTTTTTCCTCCACATGTCTGTACTGTAACACACTCCTCCTTGCCTCCTCTCCCCATGGCAACAGCTCAACTGTAACCAAGTCGACGGCAGTCTCTCTCTCTCTCTCTCTCTCTCTCTCTCTCTCTCTCTCTCTCTCTCTCAGCTCTGAAGCATTCATATTTTGAAGGATGAAGACACGTATATAACCCGACATTAAACTGAGCTGAAATGCTTCTCAGTGAACCTGAACTGACAGTTGGCATCATCTGAATCAATGATGAGCCCACAAGCACAGGATTAATATTGATAAGGGGAAACTACTGATGAGCAACAATCGAAGGTGTACATATATAATGTACGGCTGCAATTTACGATTTTTTTTTAATTATCAATTAAATGTTTGATCTATGAAATGGTGATTAATGTCACTCACATTTTTGGAGAGTTCTTGTTAATGTCGCAAAATATATTGTTTTGTTCAACAGACAGTTGAAAACCCGAAGAAATTCAGTTCAAAAAACAGAAAATTCATGAATTTTTGGCTTTTTTTTTTTTCTTAAAAATGACTCATAACAATTAATCGATTAGCAAAATAAAAGCCAATGCATTTTTTGTTGACAGACAGTTGAAAACCCCGAAGAAATTCAGTATAAAAAACAGAAAATTCGCCAATATTTGACATTTATTTCTCCTAAAAATGACTAAAAACAATGAATAGATTATTAAAATACCAGCCCATTAATTTTCTTGCGATTAATTATCAGTTGCTGCTCCTTTACAAATAATTTTGCATTTACACTTCAACTGCATAAATTAAGGCTTTAAACTTTGGCTTTGCACTCTTTAACTCGATTGATTTATTGATTATTGAATGTTTTTTTTAATCTTCAGGATTTCTTTTTGTTTTCTCACTACTATTGCATACATTGTATTATCCAGAGGACACTTCAGAGAGAGAGAGAGAGAGAGAGGAAAGCTGTGAGGAGAGAGAGGAGGAGGTATTCAGTTTCATGATGGGCAGCAGATGAACTACCAGGAGACTATTTCTTCACCCCACTGTACATGTTAAACAGAACGCAGCCTCAGAGAGGGGTAATTAGTTTTCCGCAAATAAGGCTTTAGGGCACGAATGCTACACAAACGGACACGGTCATATTTACATGCAGTCACGCACACACACAGCTGCAGAGAGCGGTATTCGATATCGAATTGAGCTCACCTGTCAATCACCGGTTTGGCTGGCTTTTTTAAACAGCTTACATTGACATGTTAGTCATCGCTGTAATTTAATCATTGGGTGTAATCAAAAGTGAATTAATTATATGCTCTTGTTGTTTCCCCTCAGCTGTCAGGCTTCTTTTTTTTTCTTTTAAATATGTATTTAAATGTTTAAATTGAGATAATGCAGAAGTCAGACACACATAGCGCTAACAAAATAAAACACAAGATTAAAAAACAAGGAAGAATTCTCTTTTTTATTAGTTTCTGCTGCAAGATTTCCTTCAAAACTCCAATCTCTGCTTGAAAACAGTCAGAGTGGAGTTGGGATTTTGGAATCAGGTGGGTCAGCTTTTTTTTGCAAGATAAGCCACAATTGCAAAGGTTTGCTGATGTCTGTTTGGGCCCTAAACTCCTTTGAATGTGTGCATGAACTCGGTAGATACTGACGGGATTATTAAGGAGTGTGTTTAACCCGTTGCTTTCTGTCTCCAGACTGCGAGCCTGAGGAAGTGTCTGACTGGTCCTTCGATGAAAACTGTCTCTTCTGCTGCTTAAGACGCGAGAAAGTGAAGGTAGGAAACGACACATTTTTGTCTCTTTGTCAGAAAAAAACCTCAGAGTTTACTCACATGGCTTTAATGCCATAACCGTCAGAGACTGGTGGATGTTATCGCTTTCGTCTCACGGAGTTAAGGTTCACAGGGATCAAACCTCCTCAGCCATGTTCAGAGGGGATTTCCTAAGCCTGTAAAAATGCATGTTAGGCAATAGAAGTACTCCGTCCTTTGTTTCAGATTTTGCTGCTTGCAGCTTTCTCAAGAACCGCTCATACGAACACTTCACTCTCAACACTTGACTTATAAAAACCTGCCATGACATAGTATCATTTAGCCATTTATTTCGACATGCTATACTGACATTTTTCTCTTTTTTAGAAATGCAAAACTATGACTTTTTTTCGACATGTTATACTATGACTTTTTTCATTTTTTATGACATACTATACGATGACTTTTTTCTCTTTTTTCAACATGCTATACTATGACTTTTATCATTTTTTTCGACATACTATATATACTATGACTTTTTTTTTTTTTTTCGACATGCTATACTATGACTTTTTTTTCATTTTTTCGACATACTATACTATGACTTTTTTTTTTTTTTTCATTTTTTCGACATACTATACTATACTTTTTTTCATTTTTGTCAACATACTATACTATGACTTTTTTTCACTTTTTTCATTTTTTTTTTGTCAACTATACAACACTTATGACTTTTTTTTTTTTTTCTATACTATGACTTTTTTTCATTTTTTTTCGACATACTATACTATGACTTTTTTTCATTTTTTCGACATACTATACTATGACTTTTTTTCATTTTTTTCGACATACTATACTATGACTTTTTTTTCATTTTTTCGACATGCTATACTATGACTTTCATTTTTTTCGACATACTATACTATGACTTTTTTCATTTTTTCCACATGCTATACTATGACTTTTTTCATTTTTTTCGACATACTATACTATGACTTTTTTTCATTTTTTTCGACATACCATACTATGACTTTTTTTTCATTTTTTCGACATGCTATACTATGACTTTCATTTTTTTCGACATACTATACTATGACTTTTTTCATTTTTTCCACATGCTATACTATTACTTTTTTCATTTTTTTCGACATACTATACTATGACTTTTTTTTCATTTTTTTCGACATACTATACTATGACTTTTTTTCATTTTTTTCGACATACTATACTATGACTTTTTTTTTCATTTTTTCGACATGCTATACTATGACTTTTTTTTGACATGTTATACTATGACATTTTTTCGACATACTATACTATGACTTTTTTTCATTTTTTCGACATGCTATACTATGACTTTTTTTTGACATGTTATACTATGACATTTTTTCGACATACTATACTATGACATACTATACTTTTTTTTCATTTTTTTGACATACTATACTATACTATGACTTTTTTTTTTTTTTTTTTTTTTTTCATTTTTTTCGACATACTATACTATGACTTTTTTTCGACATGCTATACTATGACTTTTTTCATTTTTTTCGACATACTATACTATGACTTTTTTTTTCATTTTTTTCGACATACTATACTATGACTTTTTTTCATTTTTTTCGACATACTATACTATGACTTTTTTTTTTCTATACTATTTTTCATTTTTTCGACATACTATACTATGACTTTTTTTTTCATTTTTTCGACATGCTATACTATGACTTTCATTTTTTTCGACATGCTATACTATGACTTTTTTTCAACATGCTATACTATTACTTTTTTCATTTTTGTCAACATACAACACTTATGACTTTTTTTCATTTTTTTCGACATACTATACTATGACTTTTTTTCATTTTTATGACTTTTTTTCATTTTTTCGACATGTAATACTATGACTTTTTTTTGACATGTTATACTATGACATTTTTTCGACATACTATACTATGACTTTTTTTCATTTTTTTCGACATGCTATACTATGACTTTTTTTCATTTTTTCGACATGCTATACTATGACTTTTTTTTTTTTTTTTCATTTTTTTCGACATACTATACTATTTTTTTTTTTTCTATTTTTTCGACATGCTATACTATGACTTTTTTCATTTTTTTCGACATACTATACTATGACTTTTTTTCAACATGCTATACTATTACTTTTTTCATTTTTGTCAACATACAACACTTATGACTTTTTTTCATTTTTTTCGACATACTATACTATGACTTTTTTTCATTTTTTTCGACATACTATACTATGACTTTTTTTTCATTTTTTTGACATGCTATACTATGACTTTCATTTTTTCCGACATACTATACTATGACTTTTTTTTTTTTTCGACATGCTATACTATACATGTTATACTATGACATTTTTTCGACATACTATACTATGACTTTTTTTCATTTTTTCGACATACTATACTATGACTTTTTTTCATTTTTTCGACATACTATACTATGACTTTTTTTCATTTTTTTCGACATACCATACTATGACTTTTTTTATTTTTTCCACATGCTATACTATTACTTTTTTTTCATTTTTTTCGACATACATAGAATTTTTTTTTTTTCGACATACTATACTATGACATTTTTTTTTCACTTTTTTTTTTTCAACATACTATACTATGACTTTTTTTTTCATTTTTTCGACATACTATACTATGACTTTTTTTCATTTTTTTCGACATACCATACTATGACATTTTTTTTTTCATGACTTTTTTTTTCGACATACTATACTATGACTTTTTTTTTTTCACTTTTTTTTTTTCGACATACTATACTATGACTTTTTTTCATTTTTTTCGACATACTATACTATGACTTTTTTTCATTTTTTTTGACATACTATACTATGACTTTTTTTTCATTTTTTTCGACATGCTATACTATGACTTTTTTTTTTTTGACATACATACTATACTATGACTTTTTTTCATTTTTTTATACTATGACTTTTTTTTCATTTTTTTCGACATACTATACTATGACTTTTTTTCTTCATTTTTTTCGACATACTATACTATGACATTTTTTTCGACATACTATACTATGACACTATTTTTTCGACATACTATACTATGACTTTTTTTTTTCATTTTTTTCGACATACTATACTATGACTTTTTTTCATTTTTTCCACATACTATACTATGACTTTTTTTTTTTTCATTTTTTCGACATACTATACTATGACTTTTTTTCAACATGCTATACTATTACTTTTTTCATTTTTGTCAACATACAACACTTATGACTTTTTTTCATTTTTTTTCGACATACTATACTATGACTTTTTTTTCATTTTTTCGACATGCTATACTATGACTTTTTTTTTTTTCGACATACTATACTATGACTTTTTTTTTCATGACATGCTATACTATGACTTTTTTTTCATTTTTTTCGACATGCTATACTATGACTTTCATTTTTTTTTCATTTTTTTCGACATACTATACTATGACTATTTTTTGACACTATACTATTTTCATTTTTTCTTTTTTCATTTTTTCGACACTATACTATACTATGACTTTTTTCATTTTTTTTTTCGACATACTATACTATGACTTTTTTTTCATTTTTTTCGACATGCTATTTTTTCATTTTTTTCGACATGCTATACTATGACTTTTTTCTATACTATGACTTTCATTTTTTTCGACATACTATACTATGACTTTTTTCATTTTTTTCGACATGCTATACTATGACTTTTTTTCATTTTTTTTGACATTCTATACTATGACATTTTTTTCGACATACTATACTATGACTTTTTTTACTTTTTTCGACATACTATACTATGACTTTTTTTCATTTTTTTCGACATACTATACTATGACTTTTTTTTTTTTCGACATTATACATGACTTTTTTCGACATACTATACTATGACTTTTTTTTTTTCATTTTTTCGACATACTATACTATGACTTTTTTTCATTTTTTCCACATACTATACTATGACTTTTTTTCAACATGCTATACTATTACATTTTTTTTTTCATTTTTTCACACATACTATTACTTTTTTCATTTATGACTTATTTTTTTCATTTTTTTTCGACATACTATACTATGACTTTTTTTCATTTTTTCGACATACTATACTATGACTTTTTTTCGACATACTATACTATGACTTTTTTTCGACATACTATACTATGACTTTTTTCAACATGCTATACTATTACTTTTTTTCGACATGCTATACTATGACTTTTTTTTTTTTTTCATTTTTTCGACATACTATACTATGACTTTTTTTTTTTTCGACATTTTTGACTTTTTTTCGACATACTATACTATACTACTTTTTTCATTTTTTCGACATACTATACTATGACTTTTTTTTTTTCGACAACTATACTATGACTTTTTTTTTTCATTTTTTTCGACATACTATACTATGACTTTTTTTCATTTTTTCGACATGCTATACTATGACTTTTTTTCATTTTTTTCGACATACTATACTATGACTTTTTTCATTTTTTCGACATTATTTGACTTTTTTTCAACATGCTATTCTATTACTTTTTTTCGACATGCTATACTATGACTTTCATTTTTTTCGACATACTATGACTTTTTTCATTTTTTCCACATGCTATACTATGACTTTTTTCATTTCTTTCGACATACTATACTATGACTTTTTTTCACTTTTTTTTTTCGACATACCATACTATGACTTTCATTTTTTCGACATACTATACTATGACTTTTTTCATTTTTTTCGACATACTATACTATGACATTTTTTCCGACATACTATACTATGACTTTTTTCATTTTTTTCGACATACTATACTATGACTTTTTTCATTTTTTTCGACATTCTATACTACTTTTTTCATTTTTGGACATATGACCATTACATAACATAGTATACTTCATATTCTTAATTGTCCCTTTTTTTCCGGCATACTATAATATGACTTTTTCATGACCTAGTGCACTACTGTGTAGTGGTCTCCTCAGGATATTGAGCTGTTTGCATGCTTTATTTGTCCCTGGGTCCATGTGAGATGTCCAGCAGAGGTCCTCGGGGATGAACAGTCCGAGGAAGTTGCTGACCTTTTCAACGTCAGCATCACCAATAAGGATGAGTCGCTGTCGACCTCCTTGCTGTCTCCTGTAGTCCAGTGCATGCCAGATGATTACATTCTTAGTGTTGCTGGGGATGGTGGTTCAACACCAGTCTGATAAGCCTGGCAAATAATGTATAACTTCAACTTAAACGTTTCTTTGTGTGATTGTTTTAAATATGTTTTAAGTTATAATTTAATCTATAATCTTTATGTGAAAAGAACCAGGATCATTTTTAGCACAATGGTCCAGCACATGGCATGTTTAAAGGTAATTTGGGTTTAAATTTCTAATCCCAATTTGTGAAAGCTTTCCCTTGAGAAAATAGTGTAACACTCAACAAAATGTGGGAATAATTGTCAAACAGCCTCATTGTGTTGCATGTATGACATCCCATAACATGTGATATTTCTGTTACTCTGTTGACCTAAATAAAATTAAACTCTGTAAACAAGTTCTTTATAAGAATGTGCATGACATATTTAAGCATGACATCAATAGTGTACATGGCTATGAGTAAAACACCACCATACTGTTGGATCTCTTTAATACAATATTCCAACATAACCGAGTCCATCAGAGTTGTATACATGAGGATAATGAACAAGTCTGTAGCATTTTATACAAATTAACCAATAGGTTGCATTATAAGATTTAAACTTAAATCTTATAAGCTCTCACATGCTTTTTCTTTAGAAACTCTAGTTAGATTGATGGGCTTTTGCCTTTATTAGGTTAGTAGGACAGATAGACTGGAAAGGAGAAGAAAAGAAGGCTAAATGCAGCAAAATGTACATGAAAACCTCATATCATAACACAATGACAGCTTTATGACAACTTTTTCGTGACATTCTTGGGAACATGCTATACCTCCACTATCTTGAAAACAAAAATTATTTAAAAAAATTACAACATACTATATTTATCACAGTTCCACGACATACTGTACTATGACATTTTTCATGACACACTTTTTATGAAAACCTGCAATACTCTGTAGTGATGCTGGCGAGCTTTCTTGGTCCGTGTCCAGGAAAGGTCCTTGACGATGTGCACGGCGAGGACATTAAAGCTGCTGACCCTTTAAACTTCAAGTCAAAGTACAACATTCTATGATTTCACTTTTTTCCCCTTTTTTTCAAAATACTATGCATTTTTAGGAATATTTCTTTACGTCATACTATGCATTGGCCTTTTTGTGAAATTAGTGTTTTTACATACTATACAATGACATTTTAACTGCATTTTTTCTTTAAACATACTCTATTTTTTTTGTTCATACTATAACATGACTTTTTTATGGATTTGTTTTCGAAACCCGTTGAGTTTAAAGAGAGGGACTACTAGAGATTGGACTACTAGTACTAGCAGCAGTGGATGTAAAATAATGATAATAGCAGTAATATTCATAGATATATGGTACTAGCAGTGGGTGTCAAGCAGGGTCAATCATTATCCAAGTGTAACCCCCGATCCAT
Organism: Anoplopoma fimbria; assembly: GCF_027596085.1. Lineage (NCBI taxonomy): Eukaryota > Metazoa > Chordata > Actinopteri > Perciformes > Anoplopomatidae > Anoplopoma > Anoplopoma fimbria. The sequence continues at coordinate 3,254,323 of NC_072457.1, forward strand.
GGAAACCTGCAAGACGAGAAAGCAAAAAGAATCCACGAAGAAGCCAAGTTAGAAACATACAACAAAGGCACATGAATGTAAACAGATGGAGACGGAGAGGAGAAGACATGATCACAGTCTATCATACCAAGTCCCCCGATGGTCGGTTCTAAGCCAGCCTTAAGTATAATCTTTATCAAAGAGGAAAGTCTTAAGCCCCACCCTTAATTGACGAGAGAGTGTCTGTCTCCCTAGAGAGGAGCATGAATTGGGCCGAATACTCCTATGACTCCTATACTCATATGGCTTCCACTCTTCTTGGATAGTTATAGTGCCTTCAAAAATAAGACAGAAACACAAAAAACAAATATAAAGTGAGTTACAGGGATCTATGATAGTTTTTAAGTCAGAGTTAAAGCACCTGGTCAAAGATACTCAGAGACTGGAGGCCATCTAGAGTATATATCCTTAAATTAGTTGTGAAGGTTTTCAGGTCAGACTACAATGACTTCTGTTTTGTCAGAGTTCATTTTTTATGACATACTATTCTATGACTTTTTTATGACACACTGTATTCTATGGTCTTTTTTTTATGGCAATTTATTGCCTCTGTGCCTACGACAGCCTTGACCAGGCACATTATATTTTTCGGGTTGTCCTTCCGTTCGTCCCATTCTTCTGAAAGCGACATCCCAGGAATGCCTGGAGGGAAGTTCTTCAAATTTGTCACAAACATCCACCTAGACTCAAGGCTGAACTGACCATATTTTCTGCCATAACTCAATAATTCATATGCTAATTATGACTATATCAAACAAATTCCTTAAGGGGTAAAATGCTAAATTGATGATATTTTGGTAGGATATCTGCAACTTGGCTGTTTTGGCAGAGGCAAACAACAGCGAGACCGTAAATCTGGTTGCCTTTGGACATACCCAGGCTAGCTGTCTTTATGCTAAGCTAAGCTATTTGACTCCCAGCCATAGTTTCTCATCTCACGCTCAGCAGGAAGGCTAATAAGCCTCTTTCTCAATATGTCAAGCTATTCCTTTAAAGAAAATGTAAGAAAACTAACCAGGAGAAGTTTTAGCTTTTATATTACCTCATGACTATTAATTATTTGGTTCACAATATGAACTGTGCAGCACATTTATCCAAGGCTTACAATAAATTAATAATCAGCATCTATGAGAAAAGTATAGAGAGTTTAAAGTAGATGAGAGTATCTACTTTGTGCAAAATATAATGAAGCTGAAAATCACCCTCAGCACTTTCACTACTATTAAATGTGTGATAGAATAAGATGGGGGAGGGGATGAGAATGTTTTTATTGATTTTCAAAAAGACAGCGAAATAAAAGGTGAATCAATGCGTTTCCAATTCATGTGTATGTTCTGCAGAGTAGAGATGGATTCTACTTCCTGTCTAATGCAGCACTTGTGTATGTTTTGTAAAGGAGTGTTTTCCTTTGTTCACACATTTTGAAGCTCCACGTCTTTCTCCCTCTCCTCCTCCTCCTCCTCCTCCTCCTCCTGCTGCATACTGGTTATTTGTGTTGTTCCACCATCATGGTCCTGACCCCAATTTAGCTTTTGAAAAGAAAGTGACATAATGATTTGGAGGTGTGTGTGTGTGTGTGTGTGTGTGTGTGTGTGTGTGTGTGTGTGTGTGTGTGTGTGTGTGTGTGTGTGTGTGTGTGTGTGTGTGTGTGTGTGTGTGTGTGTGTGTGTGTGTGTGTGAGGAAGGAGGAGGATGGTGACATGGGTGTAAATTAGTGAGACTCCCACAGCAGCAAAGAGGCCGCTGCTTCCTCTCAGGAGTTTCAGCTGAAAAAGTGATCAGAGTAAAAAAATAATAAGTGTATTGGACGGATTACTACAAACGCACATGATACATGAAAGTTTTGGTACCTGCTTCTGGGCCTCCTGCTGTAGACAAAGCATCCCTCCAGGGCAACGCAAAATGGAGAACAATGGTTATTGCACGTCACATCTCCATAGTGGGTGTTTTAAACGCTGCAGGGTGCCTGTGGACAAAGAGACAATATTAATTAAAAACAAAAGAAAAAACACAAATGGCAGGTGGGAAGCAGTGGTGAAAGATTCGTTACCTATATTAATCATATCACATGCTCTTGAATAAAGTAGCAGAAGGAAACCTGCACTGTTTCAATTTAAATTTGCAGAAATCTGCCTAAAAAGTGTTTAATGGAAACTAAAGGTATATCTGCTGCTTTTAACCTTGGATTCCTTCACAAAAGGTTGCGAACAAAACAATCCCCTCCCATGTTCTGGAGCTTTTGATCGTATCGCACGGTCTTAATCAGCAGAGGGAGTTTCTTTGACTCAGAGGACTTTTTTAAGGACTTATTGTCTTCTTTTACTTTTGGGATGTGATTGAACAAGTGAATGAGGGAGGGAGGGAGGGAGGGAGGGAGGGAGGGAAGGAAGTGAGGAGGGAGGGGGCGTCCTTCCTTAGGCGGTTGCTTGTTTTTCAACTTGACCCCGGTCTGACCTCAGAGGTCGGCCATCTGTCTCCTAAAAACATCCTTGCTTCACCGGCAAACCCCCCCCCCCCCCCCCCTCCGTCAACCCCCATCTGTCTCCCGCTCTGATCATGATAATGAAGCACAACAACACATCCTTGTTGCTACAGCGCTCGCCTTCATCTGACCTGCTCAATAATGATATTAGCCACTCGCAGTGCGTTAATCACCATCAGGCTAAAGAATAAGACAACATTTGCAGCAGCCTTAATCGTATTGTGCTCACTCGATACAATCTTTTATTCATCCGTTAGGGCTTGAAAGCTCCCTCCGCCTCGCTGTTATTACCCTCTGCTTGCTTGTGAAATGCCAGAGGAGCGTCAGTGGGCAGGAATCATTGATTCATTGATCTGAAGCCATGCAAACTGCCAACAGATAGAAGAGAGAGAATGATAGAGAGAGAGAGCTAAGGGGGTTGAAATAAAGAGAGGATGATAAAGAGAGGATGAACATGAGGAGTTCCAAATCCCCAAAACCAGCCTGAATATGAAGAGAATCTGAAACCATTACATGCGAGTCTGTGGAGCAGAGCAGGATAGTTGTGGGACCCTTAGTCTGATGCTACGCTATGATTGGCCAGTCTGCGTACAAGAGGCGGGACTTGGGGAAGGGTAAATTAAATTACATCAATTTGTAGGAAAATTGCGGGGGGGGGAAATGCACAACAATTATGCAGCGCGGAAACAATGGATCAACCAATCGATTAGACTATGGAAAGAAAATTAATTAACCATTTCAATTGACATTATTTATTTGCATTTGCTGGTTTCACTTTCTCAAATGTGACTTTTGGGTGTTGGTCGGATTAAATCCTTTTGATGATTTCACCTGGATTTCACTACAATTGAGTAGTAATCTTATAACATAAAATTAACATGTTAATCAATAAAAATAATAATTATTATTATAATTTTGAGGTCAGTTAGCAGTGTAGATATTGCACAAAAACAACAACATTTCTTATAAATCTTGTCCTAATTCTCACCAAGATAAATATACAAGAGTGCAATGCAAGACCACCACTTTCAACTTTTGTCAACTGTTGGAATAAAAAAAAATACTGTATATATATATATATATATATATATATATATATATATATATATATACTTTGTGCACTAATTCACCAATTTCAAGCCCAAAAATGGAAATGTCTGCATTTCCCTGCAGCTCTAACACATTGTCTGTTTGCTCAGAGAGCTGAGTTTGGTTATACAATCACAGTAAAATATTGTTTTTATTTTACTTTACTCACTCTTTTGTCTCGTTGTGTTTGTTGTCTGTGTAGGAGCACAGCGCAGAGAAGGGTGGAGGCAGCCAGGTGCTGTCGGAGCAGTCTCGGATCAGCCGGCTGGAGAGACAGGCCCAAGACTTCCTCAATGCTGTGTTCCACAAAAAAGGTAACACACACTCTCACACACACACACACACACACACACACACACACACACACACACACACACACACACACACACACACACACACACACACACACACACACACACACACACACACACACACACACACACCCTATGAAACTCATTTTTACTTCCCTCCAGTCATTAATATCTGGAATATTTTAGAATATCCAGAGGTGTGTTTGATACAAGTCAAGTCAGGCAATTTGGTTAAAACTCAGGGAAATCAGTTCATATAAGGGAATTTCACAAAAAAAATCTGAGATTCTCTATAAGGGAATATTATACCAGAGTGTATTATATATTTAAGACATTTATTGCATTTAATTATTTTCGATCCCATCTGGAGTTGAAACCAGACCATTTAAAAAAAAGTTCGTTTTTTTAGAACATTTTTAGCCCCTAAAGGCATTCTGTGATGGAAAATGATAGGGTTATGTAACTGACCAGAGCAGTGATCTTGCTTTTTTTTATGTGATGCATTGGCATATGCCGGGAAATATAATAAAAAAACATTTTATTCTACTATCCACGTTCAATGAAACCAATCACTATTGATGTTTAATAGTCTCGTCATCTCTTTGTTTTATAAAACTCAAATTGGTGAGAGTGCAAAGAGTAAACTTTTCCTCTTCTTTTGAATTACATTGTTCTCATTGTATGTGTTCACACTATGCATAATGCACAAGTTAAGGACTTCAGTACTTAATCAGTAAGGACAAAAGTCTGTTGGAGAATGATGTGTGAAGTTGTGTGTCATCTGCATAAATGTGACAATTCGTGCAGTTTGGATAGAAAGGGGACCGAGGATCGATCCCTGAGGGACACCACGTCTAACTTTTCCCAAGTTTTAAAATTGGATCAAAGACATTTCTGCCCTCCAGGTAGACCCTAAATCAGGCCGACCCACTTTTCCGACCTTTACTAACCGTGCCACCATTACAATCGGGGGCCATGTGGGGAAACTCTGTAGAAGGTTATTTTACATGGTAGAGAGCAGATTAGGAGAAACTTGTGCTGAATTTGGAAGGGTGGAAGTTATATCGCTGGTGAGTTTTGCCACATAGACTTACATATGGGCTAAATGAAAATGAGACGGGGGTCTACTGTAAGAAGAGTGTTGGATAAGGACCTCAACTTTACAGCTTCTTATCTATCAGTACAAGTGCTATGTTCTTGTAATAAAACAAAATACCTGGTGCAATGTATGCAGATATTACTTAAAAAACCAAGGTGGTGTGGTGCAAGTCAGTGGTTTTGTCAACAATTAACAGGCTTTATTGAAAAATCTGATGTAAAATTCATCTGACGGCTTAATCATTTTCAGAACGGAATTAAAATTCTGCTGTTAAATTCTTGAATTTAAGCTTGTACAATACCGTCACCCATGTGGACTAACTATCTCTTATCAAATGTGGCCATGTTTTTATATTGTATTGATGTTTGTGTAGTACTAACTATAAATAGTCAAATGAGGATTGCAGCCTTAACGTTGAGGACCAAATATAAAACTGCATCTTGAACCCTTCAGGACATAAGGAGACATTTCCATAAATGTTCTAATTTACGAGTGTTTCAGAGGTGTTGATTAACTTCATGATACTGTTGGAGGAAGTAGTTTGTGGTGCTATTGAACTACATTGCACTATACAGAGAGATGTTTCTAGTATTTATTATAATTATTTATTGATGTGATCTAATAGATCGGAAGCTTAACAACTAATAAATCATTACCCATAATTAGCTACATTTTTCTTGGTTGACAAAACTGCTTAGTGAACCGATTACCAAAAGTAAATTTGAGTCCTGGTTTCACATTCAAAAGTGATGATGACATGCTTTAACTTTCTTATCTGGTGCTTGTATTTACATGCGTTGTCAGCTTCGGTTCAGGTCTCAAATCAGCGCCCATTCAACGTCAGAATATTAGCTGAGTTGCCATAATACTCTCCCTCTCCAAACCGGGGAGTGTATCGTGTTCTGTCCCGAGGCAGACGGATACTTTGTGACAGAGGAGAGCTGAGCCGCGAGACGGAAGCTTGTGTTGTGTTTTTTCCGGGAGGGAGGAAGCAGATGTCTGTCCAATCAATGCTCGGCCCCCTAATCAATCTGGCTTCACTCACGCAGGCAAAGCTGCCTGTGGAGCTGCCATATATAGACTGATACTGTCACACAGGCCTAGGCATGATGGGACACACACACACACACACAAAAACACACAAACAAACACACACAAACAAACACACACAGCCATTTATACAGCAACAGACCTGCCAGGCATAAAAACACAACAACAAAGGGCACATTTATCAACATGAAGGAATATTTTTAGATTTTGTGCTTTTTTTTGCTTCCATAACATGTCTTCTTTCAGACTAGTGGAAAGAAAAACATCTAATATACACATTTAGGTGTTTCATTCATTACTTTGTCTGTTTGATCTGTAGATTTCTCCTAAATTCACTAAAAGTAACTATGAAATAAGGCCTAATTTGCATATTTAAACACCAAAAATGTACAAATTTTTACAAAACATTTCTTAAGTTGTTTTCTCTAAATGAGTTTTTTCTCAGACTCTGATCCAGAAATCTCCACTTCAGTAGCTCTTACATACACCAACAGTTTCATTCCTCTCTATATTCTGAAGGTTTTTACAGAAAGGTTCGTTCATGTATCATTTATTGCCTGATTAATACAACATTGTATTACTGAAAACATGGAGAAATCTGTTTTTTTTTTATGGCTCTCGACAGTATTTTCTGATTTATGGATTGATCCAAAAAAAATATATAAAAATTCCCTCTGATGAAAGAACTTGGTGAGGTTTGTTTAAAAAAAAAAAGCTTAATCGTTCTGCTTTGTTGTAGCGAGGCGAGAAGTCTTGTGTGTCTTTGTACAAATCTGTAATGTTACACAACGGCCATTTCCTAGCAAACACCGCACACACATTCACTGCACGCTGGGGGTTTCCCACTCAGGAGAATTCCCCAGGCGGCAGCATGAATCCTAAACCTGTCAAAATGGAGCTCTATAATTAGGGCACATTTCCAGCAAACTAGCCCGCTTCCTGGGTTTCTTAGCAATTCAAGGCCCGTTGGCTTGTGGCAGAGCGGGGCACAGAGGCCACGCGGTGGATCGGATTAATTGCTTGAATTTATCGGGGCCTTTGACAAAAACGCCACAGAATGTCAGTATTCAGTTTAAGCTCTTTTATTTGCCATGTCAACAGTTTAAGCTCTTTTATCGCCATGTCAGCGAGATCATTTCAGCGGCAGGGATTACACGGTGCGACGTTCAGGTGGAGCACAGAAGTCAAATGACATGAACAAGGGATTAAGAGAAACCAGCGCAAACAACAAATGGAAACTACACCTCCGAACTCCTCCTGTGGCTCAGCTTTAAAGACACAGTTTGTTGATAGAGAAAAACATAGGAGCTCAAACACTGGAATACTGATTTGGTAGCTTGCTCATAGTTCATAGTTTTCTCACCTCTTTTTATGTCATAGCAGCTGGTTGCATAGCGAGTTTGACATAAATCTGGTTTTATCCTCTAAAAAGCACAATAGATGCTTGTTCAGTAGAATTGTGACATGTGTCTAAATACTGTAAAACATATTCTTCATCTTCAGTGTTCATTGTCATGGCGGTTTAAAGCCTCTGTAAAACAAAATTTTGATATGATTAAAAAAAATCTTTGTGCTTAATATTTATCAGAAATGTCAAATTGAAGCAACAAATACTTTTATTATAACTATATTACATTACAGTCATTTAGCAGACGCTTTTATCCAAAGCGACTTACAGGAAGTGTATTCAACATAGGTATTCAAGAGAACTAGACACCAGAAGTCATAAGTGCATCTCCTTTCTTAAACAAGCATCTAAAAGCATAAACCAGAGCAAAAGTATAGTGCAGAAGCAAATTACTACGAAAACAATAAGTGCTACAAACTAATACGAATACAATAAGTGCTACGAGGAAGGCTCAGGGTAGTACTTCTTGAAGAGGTGAGTTTTCAGCCTGCGCCTAAAGATGGGCAGCGACTCTGCTGTCCTGACGTCAGTGGGGAGTTCATTCCACCACTGAGGGGCCAGGACAGAAAAAAGCTGTGACCGGGTGGATCGGCTGCAGGGACCTCTGAGCGACGGGGCAACCAATCGCCCCGAGGCAGCAGAGCGAAGTGGTCGGGCGGGGGTGTAGGGCTTGACCAAGGCCTGGAGATAGGAAGGAGCTGTTCCTTTCACTGCCCTGTAGGCTAGCACCAGAGTCTGTAACTGGATGCGAGCTCTTACAGGGAGCCAGTGTAGAGAACGGAGAAGGGAAGTTGTGTGGGAGAACTTGGGGCGATTGAACACCAGACGAGCTGCAGCTTTCTGGACAAGCTGCAGAGGTCTGATGGCCGACGCCGGGGCTCCGGCAAGTAGTGAGTTGCAGTAGTCCAGGCGGGAGATGACCAGAGCCTGGATGAGCACCTGCGCCGTCTCCTCAGTGAGGAAGGGGCGAATCCTCCTGATGTTGTAGAGGAGGAATCTGCAGGAGCGTGTGACCGATGCAATGTTTGCTGAGAGCGACAGTTGGTCGTCCAGGGTCACACCCAGATTCCTCACAGTCCGAGTTGGCGTCACCACGGCATCATCAATGGTGATGGACAACTATATGTTTCTGACGTGTGAAAATAACATCCATTGTTTTAAAGTTTGCCTCAAAACAAAGTTGCATGTTTAACACATAGAAAAACAGTTTAGTGATAAACAAGAGGATTAAATAGGTTACGAGCCAACAAGGATAATAAATAGTTAAATTAAAAATGAGTTGACCATCCAGCGCTCTTCATTAAGAAGTCACTTTTAGACTTGAGCCAACACTTAACCAGAGCCTCAGGCTGCTGTCGGCCCTGAAGAGTCAAAAGTTCAAGTGAATAAGAACTATAGAAAATCTGTTATTTTACAGTATTTTTTTTCGCACATTTACTTTATTGGAGCCCACAATGTGATGAAACTGCAACCAAGCTACAGTATGAAATCCTCAGAACTGTTACAAATGAGTTGAGGAAAAACTGGGCAACGAGTTCAAATACTTCAAGACACGGTGCAGAGTTAAAAACAGGAAGCTTGCTGGGAAAGCAGAAGTGTTAGGCATGGCTGGAAATAGCAGCATGGACCTGCTGTACACTGATATTAATAGGGAGGATTAAGAGCTGTATGCACAGAGCAGAATATATATATATATATGATTATTTCAACCTCGCTTTTAGGATTAGACTTTTGGGCTAATGTATTGTTTGGGGGATTTAGGGTTTGACTCAATGGAATGTATTAACATATCCAAATAATATAGCTGCCGGTTATGAAGAGATAAGTGCGGATGATTTATCTGGGACAATGCCAGATTAATGCATTAATATTCCTCAATGTATATTAACCAATGAGATCAATGAAGGGTGTTTTAGTGTGGGGTTGTTTTGTCGCAGCGGGGGATAATCTGTATTTTCTCTCAGCCTTTTAGGTTCCTTTTTGTACTTGTTGCGCTTTGAAATAGTTAATTTATTTCTATTTCACTGTAACAGGTTGTTGAATTTTACAAATGGAACAGGCTCAATGCTCCAATAAATGATGAAATCTATAATCAGACGAGTAGGAATCGATTATGAAATCCCATCCAATAGTATTATAAAGTATGGCATGATATGATACAAATATTACTATCCGATACATTAGCAGAAGTACTTTACAGCTATTGTTAGGTCTAATAATAATGAAAAATCTTCTCTTAACCAACTGGTGTAGAATGTACTGTAGTGGCAATTACTTTCATTAGCTTTTATTCTTTCTATTATAATTTCAATCTTTAAAGATGTTAGGTTATTGTTAAAATGCCCATTACAATTTCCCAGAAGCCCAAGGAAAAGTCTTCAAATGACTAATTTTGCACGACAGAACAAAACAAAAAGAGACAAAAATTTCGCCGATACAAAACAGAGAAAAGAAACAAAACACTAAAACGTGAGACGCTAGAAACACAAGAGTATTTAGCATTCATGTTTGATCAATAATTACATGGTTGATGATTAGTTTTGTCAATGGACTGATCAATTTTCTGTCCTCAGCACTACTGGTATCGTGGATTGTTATGAAAACTACAACGTACATCCTCATGTGTATATTCCATGGTTTTAAGACAAATCGTGGCTGAACCGTCATGTTTAAATTAATCCGACAGACAATTTTCTTCTAGTTACAAAGTGCTCAAAGTGAGAGTGGAACCAAAAGGGAATGCTGGGAGAAGGTATGAAAAGCTCCAGCGGCGGGATGGCAGGCGATAATCTGCGGTTGCACACAGATATCATGGTGCTTTCACTGTGGTCGATAGGCCGGATTAAGTGCTGCTTCTGAGTGATTTTAGGATTACTTCAGCATAGCATCAGGATTACATTTTTTCAGGATGATGAACATTGCAATGGCTGAAGGAAATTCTTGGACGACGGGATTTGCTGACATGTTTGTCCCTCTGTTTCCTTTTGTTTTCTTTCCTTCTCTAGACCTCCCAAGTTTCTCAGAACCTCACATTCCTCTAGTGGCTCGTGAGATCATGCAGCGAATGATCCGCCAGTTCGCTGCCGAATATACCTCAAAAACTACTCAGGACGACTCGCCCCCGCCCAACGGCGCCATGAAGGACCAAAGCCTGCCGAGAGCGGCGTCTCTGCTGGCGGCCCCGTGCTCCCCGCCGGGGCCCCACGCCGCGCCAAGCTCCCCTCAATCGTCTGCCTCCTCCTCCTCCTCTTCCTCCTCCTCCTCCTCCCCCCCGTCCCCGACCCCGGGGCCTGGCCTCAGCCCCATCTCCGCCGCCGCTGCCGCTTGCAACCAGAGCAGCAACGGCGTGGGGGCCAGTAACGGTGGAGGAGGTGGAGGAGGAGGAGGAGGAGGTACGGCTGCTGCCTCTGCACAGAATCCCGTCCTCAGCAAGCTTCTCATGACCGACCAGGACGGCCCGCTGGACCTCTCCGTCAAAAAGAGCGAGGCCGACCCAGACCCCAGCCAGCAGGGTGAGAGCAACCACACACACATTCAGGTTTTTTGTCACTTATGAGGACACCATGTTGACTTCCATTAATTGGTCCTACCCGAACAAAAGAAGATCTAACCCAACACATGAGGTTCTAACCTTGAAGCTAAGGGCAGACACCACAATGCCATTAATACAGTTATGCACACATGCACACACACAAGGCGGCAACCTGGGGTTCTGCCGAGTGAAGCTAATGCTGAAGTGTCTTAAAACCTGCATTCTCTCTACTGACCAGCAGGGGGCGACTCCTCTGGTTGTATAGAAGTCTATGAGAAAATGACTCTACTTCTCTCTTGATTTATTCCCTCAGTAAACATTGTAAACATGAGTTTATGGTCTCAATCTCTAGTTTCAAGTCTTCTTCAATACAGCATGATGTTCATTTAGTAAATGATGCTCCATTTAGAGTCAAATAGACCATAAAGCAGGGGATGCTTTAGGGCGGGGCTTACTGTGATTGACAGGTCTCTGCCGCTACCAGAGACGTATACGGCGTCTCTACTTCACTCCTCCACATTCCAAATATGGTAAATTCTGTTCATTGAAAAAACAATGAGACCAATAATCCAAGATGGCGACGGCAAAATCGCCAAAATCAAGGCTCCATAATGTCAGTCCACAAACCAATGGGTGACGTCACCATGACTACGTCCACTTCTTATACACAGTCTATGACACACACACACACACACACACACACACACACACACACACACACACACACACACACACACACACACACACACACACACACACACACACACACACACACACACACAGGAGCGTTTCAACAGCATTGTATCATCTGAGTTAAAGTATTTGTACATTTTGCTTGGTAATAATTTCACATTTCTTTCATGTTTTTCTTCTTTTTTTTTTTATTATCACATTTGCAAAATTCCGCAGGAAAGATTTCCCCTATTAAGGTTTAGACAGAGTTAGTGTTTGTTTCAAGGTTAATCGTGGCATTGAATCTGAAAAGGTATTTTACTGGTGTTTTTGAGCAAATGTCGATGAATGACTATACCGTGTTTTTTATCTCCTTGACAGCGATCGTTTGTTAACAATGTCAGGGCGAAGAAACATTTTTTATCATCTGATGGTTAACTAATGACAGACAGATGAACCAGACTCTCAGATTCCCGTTCTACACGCAGAGACTCGTCACATTCATATTCATGAACAGATCACTGAAAAGCCATCATCTTTTTTGGGGATTGAGCCTTTGCAGCATTGAGCTCTGAAATGAAGCTCTGGGCTCAAATCTACGTTTAATCAAACTAAACCAGCAGGGGGTGGGCCCTTCTCGTCCTCTGAACAGGCTGCAGGGTTAAAGCGACAGCTCGTTGTTTTAACCCCCCAACCGCAGTGTGACCGGTCACCCTCTTTTAATACCAGCTTTTTGGAATCTGCTTACAGTAAGCCTCCTTAATTTTAACAACAACAAAAAAAAAACGATTTAGGCACGTGCATCCACTGCATGTCCACATTATCTCTGTCTGACACACGTACACCTTTTAGATGAATTCTGACTCCGATTATCCTCAAAGCTGGATCATACAAACATGCATGCACTTCCAAATTACAGAGCACATGTCATTTTAAGAAAAGTTTAATGCCTCACCAATCAAACGTCGTGATCAAATGACATGTGATGAACCCACAGAAAAATCTGAAATGCTCTTTTTTTTTGCCTCTTCAAGCTCATAGCTTTGGTGTAAAGGCACGTTTACTGTATGGTTCAGTCTAAACCCTCAATGGGAAATAAAAGAATGAGTGAAAATGGAGACTGATTTTCATGTTGACACGGAGGAAGTGAATTTATCCGTGTTCACAAATTCTACTGAGCAACATCACTTCACAACGAAATACGACCTAAACCTTCAGTTCATGAAATCAGAATTGAGGAAAGTTGTTGAGACAGTTTAGTCCTTTAACTCTTTAATTCTGTAACGTAGAGAGTTCATATTACAACCACCAACGTTTTATGAGAAAACAAGCATGCTAATGTAGATTTAGATGCCAATTTACATATCCATTAGCCCAGAGACGAACCTCATTAGTGTAATTTAGTTGTGGATTTTGGAGCAAAAATGTTGTGAACACACATGGTGTTCGGTTCCTAGTTATCAACTTTTCACATGTGTGTTATTGACGTACATTCATGGTACCATTAACAAGACCAGATTGATCTATTTTTGTCCCCTTGGGGCTTTACAGTTACTCTGTTTTTCCATTTCAATACATCCTCATGTTTTCTATTTTGTCCGAATAAACAACATAAAAGCGGCGGCAGCCCCGAGTCCTGTGCTCATATATCATACCATATATATAAATAAATAAATAAATAAATATATATATATATATAAATATATATATATATATATAAAATAAATATATATATATATATATATATATAAATATATATATATATATATAAATATATATATATATAAAATAATATATATATAAATATATATATATATAAATAACTATATACATATATATAAATAAATAAATATATACATATATAAATAAATATATATATATAAATATATAAATATATATATATGTACCAGTAGAACACAGAGCTCGATTACAGAGATGAACTTATAGGTACATGTTTGCATTTCTGTGTGAGTGTGCAGTATTGTTTTTAATGTAAGGCTTTCAGAAAAGCAACAAGAGAATATATTAGATAAATTTATGTTTTATCCATATCCTTTCATACAGTGAGACGGCACATCCTTAAAAACCTGGAGTGGTTTGAAACCGCTCTCTGATAATAAAAGGAAAAAGTCCAGAAATACATTAAATGAGATGTCTGTGGAAATAACGTCAAAATCACAGTCTGAGTCTAGAATTAATGAGGCGGATATTGTAATGATGATGTATCTTTTTCATGTGTGGTGACCTGATATCTCCGACAAACATATTCACAAATAAACTGAGATTTCACACACAGCATGTCGCCATATTTCCCAGACTTAATTGCTAAAGTGTCACAGACAGTCCACCTGTTCTGAAGCACACAGAATATACACAAACATTATATCTCAGGTTTTTTTTTTTTTTGGTCATCTAAGCAACAAAATAAGAAAAAAACCGACTCAGTTAATTCAGTCGTTTTCACATAAAAACACATGATTATCAGAACTATGCTTCTCGTTTCCTTTCTCCTCTGGTTCGTTCCTTCACTAATTTGAGTGTTGTTTTAAAAAGTAAATAAAAAACAAACAAACAAACAAACAGGCACCTTCTATCCCTTATTAATTAATAAAGAAAAAATGAACATATAGAATAATTGCGAATATCTTGAACTGCTCAGGTAAATCAACTCTTGATTGGGATCCAGATCATTGTTATTGTTGTATGAGAAGGCATGGGATGCTGCTGGTGTGAAATCCAAGGAAACAATTTAAAAAAGATGTGAAAATATCATAAGGAATGTGGCACGAAGTATCAGACATGATAAACTATTGGCATGATGTTTTGTCCCCAAACACTGACCATTTGATACTGTTCTTCAATGGAAACAACAACATAAAGGTCTTTGCCATTCACGGCACCTCAAGCTGAAAATGGACTGTATTCAAAAAAAGGTCATTTTTATAAGAATATTTCTGAAAGACATATGTTACATCGTCTAAAGATGACATTGATCTGCGATCTTTAACATTAACTCAACCTTATCGCTGTTAAAAGGATGAATAAAAAGCTCATTCATGAAGTCATGAATATATGGAATACATTTCCTAGCATTGACTTTCCAAGGTACACTCTTAGAATGAGAAATAAGAATAGAAGTTATTCTTCTGGGAATAATTAGGTTAAATTAACGGATTCAATTTGTGACTATATTGATACAACTTTAGCTTTTTGATCATTTAAAGGGAGATCTATTAGCAGAAATGGAAATAAATATTCATAACTAGGTCTTTATTATTATTATATAATTGTTTCAAACTAAGAATCGTTGTGTTTCCGTTAGCTTAGAATGAGCCCTTCATATATACGTAGTGAGCGGGTCCTCTTTATGGAGTCAACCATGTTGCACCACCATGATTCTACACAATTCTACACACTGCTCCTTTAATGCTATACAGTCAAGTTTCCATCGCAAATTCAAGTAGAATTTACCAGAAAAATCGGCAAAAGAAAATGAAAAATGTATGCCTGTTTCCATCCGTTATCGTTCTGCAAATATTAGAGCCATTTCTTGTTGCACTTTATCAAATTTTTATATGATTTTGCAAATGTACATGAAAGCTGCTGGACAGAAATAAACTCTAACTTTCTTTTGGTTTTTTTCAAAAGACTCTTGATAAACTCAATAATCTCCTTTTACATTTTACAGATTTTTTGTGTGATCTTTGGCTCTTCAAAGCAGTAATGTTTAGAATAGGATTGGAGCTCAGATGTGTTAAATCTTTCTTCCTGTGTGTGTTTATCCTCAGACGGCGTCCTGGACCTCTCCACCAAGAAGAACCAGAGTGCAGGGAACCACAAAACCTTCCCCGGCTTCTCCCCTGAGCCCGGGGTCAAAGGGTAAGCTAACAGAATTAGTCAAACTGGCCTCTGTTAGCCGAGCCACGCAGTCACGTGCCTAAAAAACAACACCGGAGAGGCTGCGGTGTTTCTGAAGGAGCTTTCAGGAAAAAGAGCACTCGTCTGTCTAACACTAAATGCTGTCTGGAGGTTCGGCCCGAGGGGATAAATGTCATACTCAGATTGGTATACAGATGGCAAACCGCAGTCAAGCTGAGAAAAGATTAATTTCACAAGACGATGACAACCGTCACCGGCAGATTAGTTCAAGTTGTCGGATGAATCTTCCCCCTGCATGTCCATGTAGCGATCATTCAGATTGAACCAAAGACGGTTCCCTACCGGGGGGTTCCTGAACCTTAAGGTAGTGAACTTAACCTGAGATGTCTCACTAAGATCTGCCCTTGGTATGCAAAAAGTTTCGGGTCATTGCATTAGGGCTGATGCAATAACCGCAACTGGTGAAAAGTGTCTATTCTGCAATTATCGCGGCATGTTTAAGAGTTGAAAAATGCTCAACTTTGTGTAGAACGCTGCGCTGGTCATTGCTACTTTTTTTAACTCAGCCGTCCAATCACAATGGAGGAGGTGGCGGGACAAATACCACAAAGGCCGAACCTTAAATCTAGGATATATATCTGTTTGCTAAACAACAACAGCAACGGAGGAGAAAGCAGTTTGGCAGTACCATCGGGGTGAACTGGCAGCTCTCCAGCTACCAGTCTGCACTCTGTACTTGGTTCATGTGGGGACTTGAACCACCGGCCCTCAGGTTCCCCCATGGATTGACCTTCTGCCTGCCGACCTCCTGCGAATATTCTGTATCATAGCAACCAGAAGCAACCAAAGCCCCTCAGCTGAAAAAAGACACTGTGCCTTATTGCCCCTGTTTTTTGCATTTAACAATAACTAAGTATTTAATACTTTTTCATTTCAAAAGCAAAAGTATACCTAATTATAGCCGAACAATAAAGCTCATCTATATCGCACAAAAATCTGGATAAATTAAGTAATTTGCAAAAAAAAAAAAAAAAAATTCAAAGAAAAAGGTTACAATATCCCTTAATGCATTGTTTGATATTATCATTATCACTGCAGGAGAAATTCCTTCATCGGGACAGCCCTGCCACTGTGTTTCTGTTATTTATTCAGAAGACATGATGCAAGATGCTCTCTGTCCGTGAAGCTGTGTGTTTGTGTTTGTGGTGCTTTCAAGTGCTGTTGTCAAGCTGTGACACATGGCTCTTAGGTTGTAAAACTCGGTCGCATAAAAATAAACAGGATTAAATCAATT
This sequence comes from Anoplopoma fimbria, assembly GCF_027596085.1. Classification (NCBI taxonomy): domain Eukaryota; kingdom Metazoa; phylum Chordata; class Actinopteri; order Perciformes; family Anoplopomatidae; genus Anoplopoma; species Anoplopoma fimbria. Next base: position 3,271,178 of record NC_072457.1, read on the forward strand.
TTTTTTTTTACCTCCTCCATTAAACGTGGTATTCAAGTCTCTGAAATCTGACGATGTAGCATTATAGCAAATGAGTGCATCACGGCCATCGACAGCAAGCAGCAAATTACAGCACAACCGCAGAGCAGCTGGCCAAAGACTTGAAACCAGACGGGAGGAATGATACAAAAAGCACCAGTGAGATTGTAAAACATTTTTCATTAATGATGCACAGGGCGCGAATAAAACCTCCAACAGAAGGACAATGCACTACATTCGTAAGCTTTGTGTTCATAAAAACGCAATATATATTTATCTTCATACTTCATACTAGTGGTGCAGCGGATCATAAAACTCACGGTTCGGAACGGATCACCGATCGGATCAGCACAGAATAAAAAAAAGGGAGCAAATACCACTTTTCGATACAGATTGCAGATCATTGATCCATATTGACAGATACAGATCCCTTTGTTGTCAGATTATAGCAGATGGTCTACAAAACTCCTGACTATTTTTTTTTGCCACGGTCCAAATAACAGTTTCAACCTCTCTGAGGTTAGTAAACCATCAATAATTCAAATTGTTATCTTTTAATGTTGTTATAGTAATTAATAGTTTTTTTTTTCTTCATATAAAACACACAATTCATATGATAAGGAAGTAAAATATTGTACTTTTATTGATTAAAACAAATCTTGTCATTAGTTGTTTTAATGATGTATTATAAGCGTCTTAGAGTTATAATTCATCTCTAATTATGCCTGAATGCATCATAATGTAACTGAACTGAACCTCCGTACGTTAGCGGTGCTGCAAACGTTACTAGCTCTCCTCCTGTTGATTTAAACATAGATTGGTTGTTTACAAAAGTAACAATATCAGAAACCAGCGACTAGAAAAGCATAAACGCTGATGTCCTGATCTCATATTTTACTGAATATTGGCGGAAAACGATAATCAGTGAAACTTATTTTCCCGCTGTGAGGGTTAAACCGTACGGCTCACGGATCGACAGCGGTCTGTTACACCACTACATCCCAACGTCGCCATCCTCGAGCGAGCCCTGCCAACGCCTCCCACCTTTCATCTCATAATCATCTCTTTTACGTATCGGTTCCGCTCTCACCTGATCAATACCGCGGCTACCATTGCTCCCGTGGCAACGCTGCACCTACCTCTGTACAACTATTTATAATTCAGACCCCATCCTCGTCCGCCCCTCCGGCCTGAAGTGAGAGTTCAATGGCAATATGTGTCAAACCCATTTCGGAGGCTTTGATTGCTCTGTTTTTCTTCGCCTCCGTGTCAGCGAGTTTATCGACAAACCTGCAGCGCGATCATTTATTGATGAATGTGAACTCTGCCTCGAAGTCATGTTTGAATCGGTAGCCATCATACTCGATTTCTTGCATCATGAGGGAATAAACAATCAACGCTAATCGCAGGCTGCCATTTCCAGGAATACTTTTGATCCGTAGGTCAAAGATGGATTAGTGGAGGTTCGATACACAGAGCAGCCCGGGTTGTGGTGAAGGATGTGGGCATGGAAAAAAACCTGCGCCCACCATGTGGCAGTGAATACACCTCCAATCGCTCTGTGAACTGTGATTGGAGAAGCGTTGCATTGACATAACGGTTAACACGAGTCCCGAGCGGCCGCTGCACGAGTGGTTCTTCCTGGTGAAACAGAGAGATATACAAGCTACCAAACAAAGCTAGCGTGTACCACACTTGTTTTGGATATTTCTGGTCTATTACACTTACGTAACTCTTTACAGATCAACTTTGACCTGCTATATTTGGGGTATTTGTGAGTAAATGACTTTCCTGTCCAATGAGGGATTATCACCAACATTTTTGGTGGCCAATTTTGATTTTACCCCCCTAAAAAAAGAGTTTTGGTACTTGACCAATCAAACAGTTTGCAAACAAGCAGTTTGGCTCATGTTTGTGGATATGTTGGACCTTTTTTGGTATGATCTGCCCATTTTCCTTAGCAGTTAGGTTACTAACTGCACTATCTGATAGAAATGATGGCCAATAGTATGAAACAAGGATCCAAGTGGTAATAGACCTGCAGTGAAGGATAATTGTTAACAGTTAGTTATTGAACATAGTGTATCAGTAAAGGAGGTTTTGCAAAAATGAAAAAGGGATTGCAATATTTTACTGGTTGGCATCACCAAGTCAAGCAGGGTGACGTCAACAAACCAACAATTGACTTAATAATCATGCTCGCCAAACCCTGTTTCTACAGAACACAAGATTTCTGTTTTTACTCCAACACAACAGGATTCTGCCTGCTGACACCCATCAGGTAAAGCTTGTGATGTATATTAGAGGAGAGGACTAAAAGCAAAAAATAAAGCCCCCCCCAGGACGGGACTCTATCTGCTGCCTGAGGGTCCTAAGGCCCCAAAGGTCCTAAGGCCCCGGGCCTCACCGGTAGACTCTAATGATCAGGTCATGTAATATTATCTACAGGAGGGGGTGGAGCCTGTAGTCCCTCCACCGGTAACATCAATACATCTTTGATCAGGTTACCTGGCATTTGATTTTAAACTATTTTCTGATCACAGTTGTGTGAAAACCTCCCAAAAAAAATCATCTTTTTGTCGGTTTGTACATTATTTTATTATTATGTACAGTACCAGTCAAAAGTTTGGACACACCTTCTCATTCAATGGTTTTTCTACATTGTAGATTAATATTGAAGACATCCAAACTATGAAGGAACACATATGGAATTATGTGGTAAACAAACAAATGCTCAACAAACCAGAATATGTTTTATATTTTACATTCTTCAAAGTAGTTGAATGAGAAGGTGTGAACAAACTTTTGACTGGTACTGTACTTTCTTTTTTAAATTAAAAAACATTACTGTAATTCCGATTTTTTTCTGTTATTAAGTGGGTTGGTCAAAGGAAACGTAGGAGCTACAAACCCAAAAAACAATAGTTTTGGTTTAAGATGTCCATGATGGTCTTCATGCTGTTTCAGAGAATTTTACGGAAATACGAAGAACACTGTTATTCAGTTGATGGCTTCAAAAATGAAACGATTTAAAATATAAAAATCTAACTAAATAACATCTTGGCTGCAGGATGAAAAACATTCAATACTCAGGATACACAGTTTATATACCCAGGTTCTGAAACCATCTCTCAACCCATCTCATTGGAGATCCCCCTCTGTTGTGTTTATTCTTTGCGTTCTTTATATTTTCACTGCATTGTCTTCAACTAGCCGGAGACCGCCCGCTGTGGTAATCTGTCTCAAATCCCCTGCTGAGGACTCCCACATCGCACAGCCAGTCGCACTGTAGCTCACCAGACTACGTCTCTAATGGAGAGACACAGTGTTTCCCTCAAGTTTATCCTCCCCAGTGTCCATCTGCTGACTTGACAAGCCATTTCCTGGTATTATGAACCTAAGGGAGTACTTTTAAAGAGCTTTTCCTCTGTTGCTATAGTTACTCAGCAGTAGGAAAAGTGGCTGCAGCAGTTCAATGTGAGGCACCTTGCATGCAAGCGCATGTTTCTTGATGATTTTACAGAAATTTGAAACATTGAAATGTGAGCTGCTGGTAGACCAGTGCTTGCAAGCAAGAACACATACTGTTTTGTTCATCCAACATGGGGCAATTCAAGAAACTTTATTTAAAATGTCAATAATCATCAGGTAAAACACAGAGGTTAGATCTTTTGGCTTGGGACCCATAAAAGCAATTTTGTCAAAGAATGCACGTGTTTTGGTGTTTTCAGTTTTGAACAGTTGAATCCAGAAGGGATGTTGTCTTTTTAGATTGTTATATTTAAAAAATAGCCAGTACGTGATGTTTTATTATGAGAGTAACAACTTGTTTGCAGCGGTTTTGTCAAATTGTAAGCCTACTTATATTCTGCACGCATAAAAGGGAAAGACTGATGTGCAAGACTTTTATTTGCAGAATTTTTTGAGATATCCACTAATTTCACTATCAAACAAGGACAATTAAGAAAACTTCTTTACTGCTATATTTTGTAAACATAAAAAATTAAAAGCTATTGACAGTATGTTCTGTGGTTTATCTCAATATGTTTCTGGCAAAAGACACTGCTGTTGAGTTCCTTAAAAGGTAACTTATTAGTGTTTAAGTTAATATGTTTTTGTTTAGAATTGATGTAGTGGGTAAAAGGTGAATAGAGATTATGATCCAAACTGCAATATGCATCAAACCCTGGTCTCAACAATCAGTTTCATCTTATAACCAGATACCGGACGCTGTTCCTAACTTTCTTTTTCCTCCATTCAGACATTCTATCAAAGCTGAACAAACCCTGCCAGAGGTGGACGAGGACGGCCTGCTGCAGAGAAGCTTGCAGGACGGACTGAGGGAGAACTATGTCAACTCCAACTCCTTCAAGCCGCCGTTGGCCCGCTCGCTGCGTATCAAGGAAGAGCTCCTCAGCCAGAAGCATCGCCTCCTGAGCCAGCCTGCTGCTCTTTCGTTGGCTAATCTAGAGTCGGCCGGCTTGCTCAATCATGCGCAGTCCTACTCCTTGCTCGGCCAGAAGGGCTCTTCCTCTTTCTGGGGGAGCAAGGCCCACCTCGAAGGCCTGATGAAGCTAAAGCAGGCCAGTGGAGCTCTGAGCGGGGCCCTCAGCGACCTCAAAGACCTGCCTACATTCCTGGAGAATCACCACAACCACCACGGAGCCTTCTCCTTCAAAAGTTCCCTCCACCATCACTACCACAATCAGGTCTCCAAGGCCCAACACCGCCACAATGAGGGCAAGAGGGACCAGGGTCACTCACCTCCTGTCGACCTAAAGATCCCTCAAGTTCGGGGTATGGATCTCTCTTGGGACTCCCATGCTGCTGAGCTGTACGGCTACGGCGCCATGGGGGTCGGTGCGGAGAACAACCTGAACCGGAAGCTGAGAGCCATCCTGCCCAAGCAGAACCGCCGGGGAGGAAGCCTTGGAAGCCTGCTGGATGGGGCAGCCGACTACTGGAGCTCTGACTTGGACCACTCCGGCTCCGGGCCAGCGTACTCCACCTCCGACGCGGAAGGGGACCCAAACTCCAAGCAACCGAGGAAGAAGAGGGGCCGCTATCGCCAGTACAACACCGAGATCCTGGAGGAGGCCATAACGGTAGTGATGAACGGGAAGATGAGTGTGTCCAAGGCTCAGAACATGTACGGGATCCCGCACAGCACCCTGGAGTACAAGGTCAAGGAGCGCTTGGGAACCCTGAAGAACCCCCCAAAGAAGAAGCTCAAGCTGATGATGAAGATGGAAGCAGGAGGCCAGGATTTTCCCCTCGCGGAGTCAGAGAACACGCCGACCGCAACCCCGCGAGACGACGGCCCGCCACTGGCAGCCGGCGAGCTCAAGGACAATGTAAAAGAGGAGATTGATGACAATTTCAAACCAATCGACTAAACGACTTACACATGTAAACCTCAGTCAAATGACGTACTTAATTTGAAAACGGATGGGGCTTTATTTGTGCCAATTTACTTTGCAGTATCTGGGTGAGCACAAATGCAGGGATAATATGAGGAGGATTCTTAAAACAAACTGGAGATAAACAACTAAACGGATGGTTTTTTTAAACAAGCGATGCCGTTTAGGCGTTTGTTTAGCTTTTATATCCAGGGGCTTAACAAATGCAGCTAAAGACATTCGTTAAATGACAATTAATGAAATTTCCATAAGCATGCTGATAATCCCAAGCCCCCAAAACCCCGATCCCCCTCTTTTCTGAACTTGATATACTGAACCACTGCTGCTTATAAATGCAGTTTGGGCTTTGGACCATTCCAATTTGAGGGAACAAATGAGGGGAAGATTGAAAATTAACTCCTTAATCTGACAAATTAGTCCCTTTACTGGTCCCCTCTCTCACCGAGTACTAGCTGAAAATTGGTAAGTGAACTGTCTATTACATTTGAAGCCAACTGTAAGGTTTAATCATACCATTGGTATTCCTCTCCAGGGTTCTGAATCAAAACCCATTCTCCTATTGCCAGGTAGCCATGACGCTTTAACTGCAAACCTTTCTTTCCTCCTGAAGAAATTCTGTTAATCTCTGTGCGGACGAAAGCAACATTAACCCGTCCTTTTTGAATGAGAAAAGACACACGAGTCATTCAGGGATGCATGTTTGTGAGTTTCGTGGACACTACTGACTTCTATAATCGACTTCTTTTCCTCTATCTTTTAATCTTTTTCATTTGGTTTGTTTTGCTTTCTTTTGCACTACACTTTTTGGGTCTGGCGCTTACAGACCAGGTTACCTCGGCATTGTTGCCCTTGCATCATGCACTTATTATGGTCTGTCTCTTAAGCCCAGTCGCAACCTCGTAACGGGTCGGAGGTGCACCTCGCCTGCGTATGCTGATCCATAATCAGATCCAAGAAGGCTCTAAAACCCTCTTTTTTTTGCCAAGAGACAAGTTTAGGATTATTCTGATTATGGATCAGCTGTTTTTAAGGCGGAATGCTACCTCATGGACCTCCATCAGTGTCTCACTGCTGATCCTGGAAAGCTCAAGTCGCCTTCAGGTTGCCCTCCAAACGGTGACCAAAGTGAGCTCATCCCCTTTATGGAAATCTTTGACTGGATGAAGGCCTTTTAGGATCAGAATGTGAAACTCTGCTGCTATCCAGTTGATTATCTAGCTCCTGTACAAGGCTTTAGCTAGCCTATGCTAATGAGATTTAGCTAACAACAACACATTGCTGATGTTTTTGGTTTATTCCGTATTTTTTTTTTTTTTTTTTTTAGTTTTAAAAGAAATGATTCGCCCTCAGACCTCAAAGACAGTTTTAACGGCAGTTTACTACAACAATGTGCATTTATAGAGGGGTGTTCATCTGGGGATGGTGGGCGGGCAATATGCAGTGGGGAGGGGTAGTTAATAGAAGCGAGGGAAAAGCAGATTTAATATATTATAAATTATTACGACTGATGATTCAAAAGCCAATCCGTGATTCTGGATGATTTCTTTTCTCCTCATTTTTTTAACTCAGGGTTACTGAGACAGATGACGTGGGTTTCAAATATGGTAATTTCCTGTTGGACCTATAGTAGACGGACAGGAGGACAAGACACGCCTCTCACTAATGCTTTGTCCAGACCTGCTAATGAATCACGATAAAGAACAGGACAAAAACATTGGGTTTGGGGATCGAAACTTATGGCGCTGAACTCCTACGATGGCACTTTTCAAAAGTAAGCGAAAAACACAAGTGAGAAAGAAAGCGGTTCGAGGTTATGCATGTAGTGTAGCTCTTTCTCTGGGTGATTACGGAGCAGGGAGCGATCAGGAGGGCAGAGCGATGGAAGAAAAAAAGCTTTAGTGTGTGAAGACTTTCAAAAAGGCTGCAGCTTGGACCCAAACTACTCTTTCAGTTTTCCTCGATTACCTCCAAGATTAAAAAAACAAACAAAAAAAGACAAAAAAAAGGAGAAAAGAAATGGTCGACAGCTTGAACAAGTTGAGTTTTGTGTAGTGTCGTCTCGGTGTTGTCCCTCCCCCTCGCCACTGAAGCACCAGGGATAGAAAAAAAACAAACTATCATCCCGTTTTACCATGTGGGGAAAGAATATCCCTCACAAGACACAAGTGGAAAGAAACAAACTGCTCTTTTGGTATTTTCCATGAAGGAAAAGATTGAAGGAGATGTCAAAAGCCTTTTTATTGGTTGTCATGTTTTTTTTTTGTGCTCTGTGGTAAATGTTGCTCTTCGCTCCTAAACACTGCCTGGTGCTCACCCAGCCTGTGAGAACTGTACCTCTCTGTCCAGATGAAATGATGATGATGATGATGATGATGATGATGATGATGATTCACTCCTTTTTTAAATGTATTGTACATTTTATTTATTTTATTTTCTTTTTTTTTCTTGGATTATTCTCTTTTAAAAGAATGGCATGCACCACTATTTTTGGCTGATTTTGGGGTCGGGGTTAATTGAATATTATGAATATTATTAATCATTATGTTGAGATTTCTAAATTAGAAACTAAATTAGAATTAGAATCTTAATTTCCCCCTCCTGTGGTTATTGGTTTATCCACTTTAAGCTTAGTAGCTCCCGTGGCTTGATTGGCAGGTATGCAGGGCCAATTGGAAGAGCTCTAGAAAAGACCCCTTGGACAACTATATGTCCCAGGGGTCATCATGCATAAAATGCGTCCAACACTTTGACAATGCCCAGCATTTGAAGTGTCTAAAAGGTTGCTGTGCGCGTTGAGTCTGACCCAGCGAAGGACAATGCACTGATCCGATAGTCAGATAGTCAAAACTGAAGCCCCAAACTGATGCTACAGCACTCGTTTTGAACGCGCCTCTTATAAAAAGGCATAGTAGCTTCTCACTTTGCCAGCTGTAAATACAGTTGGATATTACTTAGCGTACAATTTGTCCTCTAAAAAATAAAACAAAAACAGAACAAAAGCCACTTTTCCTATTTAAAAATATTTATGTGTAGAAATAGTATAATTGGCACTTAATGCACAGGTTTGCATGGATAAACTCCAACAGCACTTATTCCGAATTCCCCTGAGAGGGGCGATTCCTCAAGGGCCAAACTATCTGTGTTTAATTTAATTTGAATCTATGAATACTTTACAAAACAATTAATTACTCTCACCTTCAAGCAATTCTTGATCTCTACTGAACGTTTGGCTTTAACTAAAAATTTGCCATTGCTTTTTGAGAATTTGGGTAATTTTAAAAGTCTCATTTTCAGCCTGCTCTTATCTACTGAGGTGCATGCCATTTTAAAAAAGGTATATATTTATTTCATTTGATTTATTTTTTTTTTATTATTGTTTATAGTCATGTGGTTAACGGCTCCCCCTGTCCGAAAAAGTCCTCCTTCTTGCAACTGAGTCTCACTGCTGTTTTAAAAAAGAAACCTCATACCATATTATATACTTAAGAGAACAGTATATATCTATTTATATACATATATATTAACAAATACTCACATAATGAATGTAGTGAACAGAAATGAATATCTCAAAACTTACAAAACCGGAACAGTCATCTGCCAAAAAAACCAAAAGATGGCACCGTCGGTTCATTTTCAACAGACTAATTTTAGCTTTTTTTTTTTTTTTTTTAAGTTTCACTTTTACGCTGCTTGCATTGGAAATGCAGTTCGTTTTCTGACGCGGGCGTGCGACAGTAGCCTTCAGTACTGTAAATGTCTCAGGATCGAGCCAACGGGATGGGCAGCAATATTTGTCAGTCGGAAAATGGCGCAGACTTAACTACCTGTACTAGATGTAATTTATAATCGTATATATATAAACTATATGTCGGCTTGGTCAGCAGAGACCGAGTGCTATACCTCAATCTCAGAATAATGACTCCTTTCTGTGCCTCGTACTTGTATGTATACCTTACCTGGGAGCCTGGCGAAGGGATAGCCGATACTCTGGGAAATATAGTATCCTCCGCTGTTTCTTTTATTATCTGTTTCGTTTTTTTCTTTTCTTAGTTTCGCCTCCCTCTTGCGAAGGGAGGAGGGAGACGCTTCAAGTGTCTGACTGACCAATATTTGCCACCCTACCTCCTTTCAGGTATTTCAGGCAACAAAAAACCTTATAGTTATATAAAGAGCAACAGATTGAGGAAAAAGAAATCGACCACAGGGACTACACAGCTGTTCCGGTTCTTAGCACTGGATGGGGTTGGTATGAGAGGGCTGCAAACCTCTCATGTCTTCCTCTAAAAGTTAAAACATTTTGGGATTCAGTCGTCTGGTTTCACCCTGGAGGCGCTAAGTCCCACCCTGGTCTGAGAAAGAACACGGTGTTTTTGTTCACAGAGGGGCTTTTCTTTTTCTTTTATTGTTTATTGTGTGTTTTTTAGGTGTAATATAACTCCAGGTTGAAACTTGACAGTTACATTTTTTTGGGGCTTTTTATTTTTATTTTTTTTCTCACACCCGGATAAATCAGAGACCCAGAGGGGAGATTGGGGGACAGGTGGACAAGTTAACCTTCCTTTATCTGCTGTCTTGTAAAAGAAAAATATATCCAAAAATCTTTTACACTTCATTCCAAAAAAAACAAACCAACCACCACACACACACAGAAATGTACCTTTATATGATATATTTATATGCTATATACTTATGAATATATAGGTTTTTATTTTTGCTGTTTTTTGCATCTTCAGGTAAGCAAATCGATTTTTCTCTTTTCAGGTTGTTTTTTTTTTTATTTAATTTCTTTTTTTTTTTTTCTTCTGAGTGAAAGACTGTCAAAAAACGTGAAGAAGAAAAAAAATAATGTCGAACAACAACTACTGTAACCTCACTTAGTAGACGCCACATGACGTGCCATTTGGTTTGAGGATGGTGCGTCATGCTGCGCGCTACCAGGAAAGAAAGACCCACAATGTATATGATTGCCATGCTCCTCTCTGCTGAGAGGTGTTCTTCTGTTTCTTTTTCTGTCACGCTGCATATCTGGTTGTCATTTATACCTCAGGTCCGACCACTTCAAAGCAGCTGATTGTACATGAGAAACACACACAAACACACACACACACACACACACACACACACACAAAGAAGAATCAGGATTTTTAGTACGGCTCGTTTCCACATTTTTAGATGTAACTGACGGAAGCAGTTTTTGAATAATTGTCGTTTCTTGTTGTTCGTACTGTTATTCTGATGGCATATATTTTTTTCTTTGTTTTCTTACAACAACAAAAACATTATTTAAAAGCCAGAAACCAGGTTTTCTGTGAATACGTCGCTGTATTCCCTCTAGCACATACAGCCGTGGAAGAGCAGAACGCACACATGGCAACACACACTCTCTCCCTCCTCATCAGGTAGCCACACTTTGTGTGGGCGGGTTATACGTATAATTATGAAGCTGGGAGTCTGCCGGTTCTCTTTTAGAAGCAGGTGGGTGTTTTTTTTTTTTGTCCACAGCCTGCAGAACATCAGCCCTGCTGGCTGATTTTTGATCTGGCACACTGGGACTCTGCAGGCACTGCCTCTGTGAAAATCACTTTGTTTTGTTTGTTGCTTTTTAACAAAGGCTGCTTTTCTTCTTGTAAATCAACCTACAAATCGCTCTGTTAAAGGAAAAATCCTCCCTTCAGAGTTGTTGTGTTCCATGCTACCAGTCTGTGATGTTGAGAGCATTCCTGCAGTTATTTTGTTGACGCATGCCGTTAAGAGGCCTCTGTGTATTTGAGCTACCAGTGTGGGGGGAAAAATGTCTATCTGCTTAAAAGCACAACATTTATATTTAAATTATACCTCAATGAAGATTTAAATCTTGAGAAACTAACGGGTTTACAGTTTATTATACGTCCTTTTGACAGTACATAGTTGTATCCACATTTAGGAAATCTGTTTAAAGGGGACATTATCTTTATTTCCTAGTTTGAAGGATGAAAACAAAAGATTTTACAGATAAGAAAAAGTGAGCAGTGCTCCCATGTTGTGTATTGTGGCTGCATTGCATGCTGGTCCACCGATATGAGAAATTGAATTCTCAGGGTACAAAATAGATGCAGGAATGCAAAGAACATCGTCAGTAGCTCAATACTTTGGGTCTGGTTGGCAGTCCAGGATCTTATTTTTCAGTAAATAGTCCAGGACTTGGTTTAAATCCTTGTCTGTGAAACTATCGGTTGTTCTTTTGGATGGATTTTTCTTTTAACAGCATATTCAAGTGTCTCTCTCTCCCTCTCTCTCTCTCTCTCTTGCAACAATATCCATCTTGCTCAGAGTGCAGTTTTAAAAGATAATAATCACCACACATCTACTGACAGATACAATTTACCACATGTGTCATAAGCTCCGCCATTCTGTTGTTTTTTCCCCCCTCAGACATTTGTCAAAGCGGCGCTAACCGATCTGTTAAAATGTGCGTCTCGGGAGTGTGATGCCAAGTGCTGTAAATGTCAAAGCATTTGTGGAGATGTGACAAGCGGTGGCTCGGCAGCAGCCTGGCTTTTGAAAGCGGAGCCGAGTACAACTAACAAAAAGGCCAGACACGCCTCTGGAACGATGCCCTTCTGCAGCGATCGACACAACGGACGCCTTCTCTCCGTTTCAAAGAAAAACGCAGGGAATGCGGAGAAAAACGCAAATTTTGGAACCAGTGTAGAAATTTGACTCCAAATTAAAAAGACTTCACAAGATCAGAATATTGATAAATACACCTTGAATTAGCCGTCTAACAACGTATAAACCGATATGAAAGCGTGTGCTTTGAAAAATAAGGAACATCAACACATTTACAGCCAGATTTTGAACTCTTCAAACTCTTTAATTAGCTGGTTTCCCTACTTTGACATTATTAAGAGCTGTTGATTTCCAAACCCCAACCGTGGCTCATTAATCTACCACACGAACCAACAATTAATTTACGTACTTCCGTTCAATCTGATGGTGGCGCCAGGATTAAATGATTATATCTTTGTTGTTCTTTTAATCAGCGGAATCAAGAGTGCCTTTTGAAGACTCTAATCACGATCTCAAATCATTTAAGGGTCGGTTTCTTAAATCACTAACGATCCAACCGCCCCGGATGAAAGAACAACAAACTCCTGTCGAAGTAAAAATGTCAAATTTGTCGGCTTAAATTCCCAGCCAATCCCCCCAAGTGATTATGTTTTACTGTGGAAGGCTTGCAGCAGACATTTTCTCGCACTGGCTGTTTCTCGCCTCCGACGAGCCCCGCGGCGGATGGCGTGCGTCTCGCCCCTCCGCCTCGGCAGACAGCCTCCTTGCAGATGGCAGTCGGATAGACGCGGCAGTCTGAGGAGGTGGATGGGAAGTGCGCTGGGATGAAATCTAAGTGAAGTACTGCAGAATAAAGGCTGCTGAAGGTCGCCATCCCCACCCCCACGCCGCGGTGAAACAGCAGGCTTTTTAAATGGAGCGATGCTGAAATTCACTTCACAAACCAAATGTTACTTTGGAAGGAAAAAAAATAAATAACTAAAGTGCCACGGTTGCTCTGAAACTCCACTTAATAGAAAGAAAGAAAAAAAAAAGATTAGTAGGGACAAAATATCACAACTGATGAAAATCTGATCAACATTCTCTGCGATAGACCTCATTGCGTTTCATGAGGTGCCCTTGTGTGTTGCCATGACAATCTTGCAGCATTGTTCCCGTGTGGAGGTGTGTCTGGCCCTTAAGAGCCACCCACATGGACCAGCTGGTCTCTGTTGCTCTGAAGTCAAATCCAACCCTGCAAACACTGGTTTATCTCCTGCGTTCGCTCTCGAGCGTCGAGGCTTCGGGTTGAGTTTTGCTCCCGACGTTGTTTCTTCAGGATTTGTCACAAGACATGGTTTTACAAAAGATTTGTCCAACATTGGAGAACAAATATTTACCACAGAAGGTCCGATATCCTTTTTCCTCGTGTCCTCATTCCCTTTGTTACACTTAGAGCAAATCTCTTTCCTAGTCCTGCTCTCACATGCAAGCTTCCTCCCTGCTCATCTCTGTTGTTTCTGCTATCTCAGTTTGTCTCGTGGACTCGCCTGTAGGGATCTTTTCAGGATTCCAACGGTTTCAGGAGTCAAATCCGTTAGTTTGAAAACAAAAGCAGAGTCTGTTGTTGCCAGTAAAGTAACCATTACAGGCATTTCTAGACCTTGTAAACTTTTGAGGTCGGGTTCGGATGATTCGAAAAAGGTTTTTTGATGGAAGTTAATCGCCTCATAGAGTTAGCGGGATGATTTGTCGGGCTTCCCACTGGCGGTCTACTCAACGGAGTGTCCTCTGATTGTTTGCCGACCATGGCAATCTCCTCGTCTTGTTATTCCTCTCAGAAATGTGTCAGATCTTGATTGTCCTGTCACTCAGAAGTGTGAAGTTTCTGGGGAAAAGATGCGCCGTGATTCCGCTGCACCGCCATTCAACGGGGCGAGAGCCGGGGCCACGCGTCTCCTTCCACACCTTCCACACCTCCTTCCAAAACGTTGATTTTATTGTCACTTTCTTTGATGAAAAGTCATAAACCCACCCTCCCTTCCTTCCTTCCTTCCTTCCTCTGCCTTTCACCTTCGCGCCCTAACTATTCATCCTCTCAGCATCCATGAAACAGTGGAGCGTGAGCACCTTTGGGGCTGACGGGCGACTCGTTTATCCCAGGAGAGATGGGGTGTTGCCGGGCAGCCCCGGGTCCTTCACCTCTCGTCAGACCTTTCTATAAACCTCACTGCCGCCTCTTGGGATTGAACACACGACCCAGAGGCCTCTGAATACGGTCTTCCCCTTTTCTTTTCTCTTTTGCTTTCTCTTTTATGTTTTCACAGAGGCTTTGCCACGATCTCCTCTGATGAGGAACTTGCAGATTTAGAGTCAGGGCTTGAAGTTATTTCAGGAACAAGGCAGGGGGGTCATTATCTTCTGCAATATTGAAGAAAAAGAAAAACACCAACACACAACATACATGCAGTATATGTTTGGCAGTCGGTTAATATTTCAGCCTTAGTGAAAATTTCATGAGCTCTCTCCACTAAAGAGACTCAATATTTGAAAGGTTTGGCCGTTAATGTTGTATGATGTCTCTGATCTCGTTTTGATGTTTCAGGGTTACAGGCTCAGGCTTGACTTTTATAGTTTCTGTGTTTTAAAAATGGAAAAAGAACTAAAAAATATTAATAATCTTCTAATGAGCGGGCGGGGGGGGTTGTTTTGTTATAATTGCCAGTGCATTGCTGTGATCCTCTTGTAGCTTCTTTTTGCGGTCTTTGGAGTCATGACGTCTTCTACATTTGAACTTCGGTGTCTTTGGCGACCATGTACCTTCGTCTTATAGTTGTGAAGTCTACACTACATGCATACAAACACACCAGTCAGTGTATTTATAGTCGAGCTGAGGAGCAACACTGGCTTATGGGCACGATCGATAGTCGGGTCAGACAGACCGGCACTCGATGAGCGGATATCAGAGTTCAGTCCTCAGCCAGGAAGTTTGGCAGCACAGACGATGAAATGGCATGCAGATGATTCCCACTGCCAACACTACTCAGAAACTCTCTTAAGGAAAACCTCAAACTCATCTGGCACAGGTCGACTCATGAAAGCCAGAACAACAACTCTTAAAAAGGGTCTTTAAAAAAAAAAAGCCTTTTTCTTATTCTTTTCTTTACGTTATTTTCAGCCAAATACTTTTTTCAGTGCTTTATAAAAAACAGCAAGGATTGTAAATATAACTCTTAGCAGGGGAGGCTCACGCAGAGCTCACTTAACGGTCCACCTCGTTGGTCCTCTGGAAACTCTGGACAGTTGCCTTCCCGAATGGCAAAAATGAAGGAGAGCTACTCGCAAACAAAACCAAGTGAGCGCTTTGACTTAATCTGCGTTGGGGAAAGTAACGCCGAGCGTTTGTTCTTTCTTTCGGTCTTTGATAATGTTTTCCATCTTGGTGTTTTCCTCGGTGTGCAAAAATATAAAAGGAGAAGAAGAGAAAAAAAAAACTAAAAAAAAAAAAAAAAAAAAAAAAAAAAACTTACAACACAGAATACCTCAGAAAAAGAAATCCATGTAACCTTGACAACCTCCACATATTGTCAGATCCTGACCATCGACACTCGTCTCCTGGGCACTTTGTCTTTGTTTCCCCTCCTGCTTCTTTTGCCATGCAGTGCGTAGCGCCCAGTGGAGGTCTGATAGCTTTTTGTTACCGCTGTGGTTTCACACCCTCATGTGTATTCAGCCCTTTTTTTGATTTGTGAACATTCTTGGTCTCAAACCCTTTGCAGCCCACCACGCGTTCCTCTTTTAAAGGACGAAGACGCGGTTGTTTTTCGAGACGATTTGATGCAACGCAAAGCTGGGAAAGATCCACCGAAGATACTCTTTAAAAGTCTTTTCAAAAAGATTGTGTTGCATCAAAAAGAAAGTGGAACTCTTGAAACCACACGTTGTTCCTTTCTCCATACCTCTTTATCGACTTATCTACTCTTTATCGTTGTTAAAAAACTGAATGTAAAAAAAAAAAAAAAGGCAAACACAACTAACCTCTAATTTAACTATACATATTTAAGAATAAGAAATACTCTATATGTGCACATAGATATACCTATACAACCCCAACAGACACAAACACAATGCATATGTATATACAAATCTCTAATGTCATATACTTTTATCTTGGAAACAAAAAGGAAGAGGATGAGCCTTTTCCATTAATGATTCAGGGAAACAGTTCAGAAGTCCAGTGCAGTACGTTCGGTGAAAATCACTCCCGCTCCGTCGCTTCTAGTGTTCGTTTTTCTTACTCCGTTCTTACTCGTTATCTCCCCCCATGATGTAGCATAGGGCGAAGGGGCAGTGGCGACTTCAGTTGTTTTTGTTAACCGAAGGAAAAAAGTAGTGGAACTAGGAAATAGTGTAGTTGTAGTCTTTTTTTGAGCCCGATTCTGTGAAAACGGGGAGGGGGGGAGGGGGTGGATGTTTGATTTTTTTTTCCTAAAGTGGACACTGTAAAGACGGTATATTTATGAAGATGACCTGGATGTGAGTCACATTTTGGGGGAGGGTTGTAGGGTTTGTTGGTGTGGGTGGGGGAGGGGTTCTTCAGGTTAGTTGTATATAGAACTGCTTTACCCATCAGCCCTTGCCTGTCTTTTTCACAGGTGAGGTGGATCTGTATATTGAAGGCACTGAGGTGGAACGCTTTGTGTGTTTTTAAGTCGAGAAAAAGTGAAGACTGTTTTAAATGAAGGAAAGCGGGGGGGGGTGTTTAGGTTCTCGCATCTCCCCTGAGCTTTGCTGGGACCGACGGACGGTTTTGTCTACGTTGACCCTCTCAATATTTTTGCATGCTGGTGTACATACTCTTCCCCCCCCATGTATCAGTCATTTTGCTCCAAGGGGCTGGTGAATCCAAAAGTGTTCTTTTGGATGTGGTCCGCGGGAACAGATTCTGATGTTTTTGAATATGAAATATTGCCCCTTAAGAAAGAATAAAAAAAGTACCTTTCCTAAGAAGAAGAAGAAGGAGGAGGAGCACCTAAGGTGTTTGTTTGTCACTGCAACAGCTTTTCGTAGTGGTTTTTTGGCTAAAGCTCTTTTTCAATCATTTGATTTGTCCTTGTGTAAAGTAAAAAGAGTACGAGTGTGAATCTGTGTGGCTGCGTAAGAAACAATGAGAGAAAGCTCGATCTTTTTCTTCAACCATATTCTAGTCTCAGAGCTGTTTTGGTTTTTTTTAGGAACATGAATCTACGTGTGCTCTTATGGCAACTCGATGGATCAGTGTAGACGTTTGAAGAACTTACAGCCCCGCAGAACATTACCCACACACCCTCAGGGACCCTCAACAACACTGCTCTCGCTCTTATTCAGGTACTTAATCGACACCGAGTTTTAGCAGTGATCGACCTTAACTATGGTTTATTTATGTAAGCCTGTTCCTATGAAGACAAGAAAAAGTTACACCTCGAAAATCTTAAAATGATCAGAAACAGTTTTCTTCTAATCCTCACCCTTTAGAGTTTTTGTTATTTTCTTTTATTCTCATGACATTACTTTTACTTTTTTAAACTCTGGATAGTTTCAGCATCTTATGAATGTCGATCTTCTCAGTTCAGGACGGCCGAGTCTTTGTGACTCGAGTCAAAGCACCAAACGTAACGATGACTTACACCGAGCTAACCTCTTAAAAACAAACGTTTCCTACAAATGCACAAAACAGTGGTTTGGCTTTTGAAATAGTCTTTTTTTAAAGCCTCCACAATCGCTCACACAGTATGTCGGTTTATGTTCAGGTATCCGTCTGGTTTCAGCGCTAAGTCTTTTTCTCTCCGTCGCTAATGGAGTTACACGCAACACGGACCAATGTGACGGGTCCGCCTTCAGTTCTTCGTACGCTTCAGGGAAAAACTTAGGAAGCCTCTCTCACCGCAAGTGGAAAAAAAACAGGAAAATTTGTGATGGGACCTGCAGAACTATGAAGGAACAGGGAGAGTCAAACCGGAGCAGGAAGATCTGCTTTTCAGTCTTCAGTGAAATCGTTTGTTCTTTGACTTCTTCTTTTTAGACACCCGCTCTTGTCTGCTGTGATTGGTTGAACACCTCTGCAGCATGTTGCTAAGTTTGTGTCGGAAGTCTCCTGTAGACTTCAGAGTGTATTTCACTAAGAACTAGTCATGCAAAAGCAGTTATTTATCGGCCCGGTCGGGACAACGGGAGTTTATATTGCCTAAATGATGTACCTCTTTGCAACAATCAAAATCAGTGACGTTTGGCGAGAACCGTGTAAAGACACTTGAGTTGTAATTCATGTTGTAAGGACTCTTAAGATTGCTTTTAACATTCCCGGTGTTGGTTTTTTTTTTTTTTTGGTAGTGACCTGATTTTGTTGCGATAGTCATAGCTCTGATTGGGTTGGAAAATGGTTTGTGGTATTTGGGTAGACGCAGGAAGTGTTGTCCAGGGGGTTTGGACTCTAGTTTGGGTAGAACAACAAAACCTCTCCTTAAATACTCTGTCTTTGATTTTTGTCCTGCTGAGGTTTCTTAATGGTTCTTAAACGGGTGGCTTGAAACCATCGACGCAGGGCCTGCTGGGCTTCTTTTCTTTTTTTTTTCCTCTTTTCCGCTGAGATTTTGTTTCGGGTTTGGCGATATACCTCATTCCTTCAGTCCAGCGGGCCCTTGTGGGGGGGTGCTGTGCCGACGCTCAGGACGCCCAAGACCCCCTTTCACGATTTGGTCCCACCTGGACTGTACCTCTCACAAAACGCATATAAAACACGCATACACCTACACACAGGTTCTCCAAATACCCCAAATGGACCTCATTTTTCAATATCTACTGTTTACAGTTTGACAAAAAAAATTGTATAATTTAAAAAATATTTTTCTCATATTGTAGTTTTATTTATGTACATTTTTTTTTTTTCTTATTTTGTACCTTGTGAGTTGGACTTTTATTCTTCTCGGCTTATATTATCGATGTCCGTGTAAATGAGCACTTAACAAGGATCACAATAATTGGTTTTAGTTTGATTGACTGCACTATTTTCTCTTTCTCTCTCCCTGTTTTGAATGCTAAATCTGATATTCTGATTGGGCTGATAATAAATTGTCTCATAATGTCTGTGATTTTTTTTTTGACAAAAAGATGATGATTTGATTTCCTACTCTTTTTTTTTTTTTTTTTTGTAACTTAATTTTTTGCATTGAACGTCAGGCGATGCTGATTAGATCTGTCTTTGTGCATGTGTAAAATATTTTACTGGTTATGTTATATTCAATTTGGTAAAAAAAAAGAAAGAAAATTGCCATTTTTGCCACACATTTCAGCTGTAATGTTGTGTAAGGTAGTATTCACTGGATGCTAGAACCTTCTTTTCAAAACCACTATTCTTCTAATAAATTTTGTTGTGAAAATAAAACTCTGGTCTCATTTGTGTTTATTTGTTTTCATATGTTTGTGCTGGTGTTGAGGATGATAAAGTTACAGGTGTTTGAGTTTCTGCTATGAGACATTCCTGACTGAACGCAGCAAATGCCAAGGCACACGGTTGACCTTTGACCCGCTTCTGTTCCCCGGGTTAACAGCCTGAATAAGCAGAAGGTCTTCAAAAGGTTAAGTACCGCCCCTCTGAGGGAACAACCAGGAAGTAAACACAGCATCCATCACACTAATGGACTCCACTCACTAGTCGTATTGGATCAACACCACAAAGGAAAAATACTGCTTTCTAGGTCAAAGTACTGCACGATATTTAAGTGAATAAAACTATCTTAAATAAAAAAAATCATCATGAAACATTAACCTCTTTGATTTATTATTGATGCATTCATATAAAAGCTGTATTCTAATGTTACAGGTGGTCAATATTCTGTTGCTATGACCTTTTGACTCAGAGTCCCCAAACTTCTCACACTTGCTCCCGTCTTAATATCCAATTCAATAACACTGTTAAAAAAAACTAAAGTAAAACAATAAATCCCACGTACTTCAACATTCACACCTTTAGGGAGTTAAACAGGTCACAATTCCCTCTCTTATTTCTATTTTATACTACGGATTTATTTTCGCCAAAAACAAAATTCTACAAGAGTACATTTGAACACGTCATTATGAAGTTTTAACGTTGACCTTTACACATTTTTTTTTTAATAGAATAGAGGCCTGAATGCATCAAAAAATAAGGGTGCAGAGTAAGTTTACTGCGATACCGAACACAACGGGACACACATTTATCTTGAGCCATGATGAGACTGGAGAACAATGAGTACCGTATGATCTTCTGTCAAAGCACGTCTTTAGCTAAGAGATGAATGGAATAACTCTATTTATGAGGAGGTATTGCTCGGTCTACCTGTCTGCAATATTTTGACATTCACATGCGTACTTGGTTGCCTGGATACATGGCCAACAAATTGGTGTTCCCCAGGAGAAATGGACCTGGGGCAAATCAGGTTTCTCTATTCACAACTAATCACTAGGTTTCCAGTCTACGTGAATTTGAAGAAATCAGCTTACTGGAGGAAGCCGACTGTAACCCAGTTACTTAACAGCATTTAAAAACACATTGACCACCTAGCAACGTAACAAGGGAAAAACACAAGTTAGCATAAGATAAATATCTGGGTCCTGAGGCATTTCGAGTGTTCAATTATTGATGCACTTACACTAAAGTGCTAATTTATTATTACAGGTGGCGTATTTCACACACTGCTCGCTCATTAATCTATAACATCCTATATATTTTATGAAGTGTTGGTTTTGCTATGAACTTTTGACCTAAAACCCCCACCGCTCCTACTGTTACTGTACTTTTCATATAACTATATTCAATCAAGAAGACAAACTGCAGCAAATGACTGATGACGACGACATAATGGACGGCATGGAAGTGGCTGTACTGGATGTGCTCTTTAAGTGTGTGTGACACATACAGTAAAACGGACAGAGCACTTTAAAAAGGCAGGAACGCTGAACAACATTTTGTCTTTGTTTACCTAAATTGGTTTACATGTGACGTCTGGTACTTTTTTTTCTTGCTTTGTTTACAGATCAGAAGTGGTTTACCTTAAAACAGGAACCTCTGAAACAATTACATAATACAATACAACCCTTTACTCTGACTTCCTGTTTAATGTGGACTTTACCGCTTTGCCAACAACCCAAATTAATCTTCTTTAAAAGACTATAGAAGAAGTCTGTCACAGCAAGCCATCCCCTGCTTTATGGTCTGTTTGACTCTAAATGGAGCATCATTTACTAAATGAACATCATGCTGTATTGAAGAAGACTTGAAACTAGAGATTGAGACCATAAACTCATGTTTACAATGTTTACTGAGGGAATAAATCAAGAGAGAAGTAGAGTCATTTTCTCATAGACTTCTATACAACCAGAGGAGTCGCCCCCTGGTGGTCAGTAGAGAGAATGCAAGTTTTAAGACACTTCTGCATCAGCTTCACTTGGCAGAACCGGAGGTTGCCTCCTGGTTCCCCCTCAGGTAGACTCAACTCCTACTGACTAATTAATAAACTATAGTATTGGAAATGATCGTTCTTGCATTTATAAAAATGTAATCTGTCACGTCAGACTTTTAAGGATCGGAAATTGGCGAGGAATCTCTACTCTGTGTTGGACGCTGGAGAAGCTCCTCCCCCTCCCTATTCTTTTCTGACCACACTCAACAAGCATATTTGCAGTTTACTTTTGTCACAATAGAATCTCTGTATAATTCATGAAGATCACAAGTTTACTTTTGTCACATCAGTATTTTTTTAGCCAGCCGCGAGTTCTGATGCTTCAAGGTGTAATTCAACAAAACGAGATCACGTCTACCAGAGGACTAGCTCTGCTTCTGAGGACCTAAAACTCAAACTCTCCTTCTCTACCGCTCACCTCTCCCTCTGCTCGCCAACTCTTTTCTCTCTCTCTCTCTCTCTCTCTCTCTCTCTCTCTCTCTCTCTCTCTCTCTCTCTGCTGCAGGGCCTGAGGAAAGAGGCCTCTGCAGTGGATGGAGGCAGGAGAAGACAAATAACTTTTTCAGGGCACAGGAAGTAGGTCATCCTCCTATCAAATATTTATTTCTCATACTGTGCCGAAGGCTCCAAAAGGACTCCCTCTTTAGCTACTGTACGTGTGTGTGTGTGTGTGTGTGTGTGTGTGTGTGTGTGTGTGTGTGTGTGTGTGTGTGTGTGTGTGTGTGTGTGTGTGTGTGTGTGCGGTTTCATGCTTTGCACATATATGGCGGCTCATGGTCTGTGTCTGACTGAATGTATAGAGTATAGAGATGTTGAATATTTTAAGGTTCCCTTCTATTTAGGAGGTCTGACGGCATTTTTTTAAGCCAGTCTTTCCTAATATTATAAAAAATAAAAATGATAATAATAGATACCGAGATAGCTTTTCACCACAGGTTCTATATACGTATCTATCTGTACTGTATGCATCCATTTTGCCGTGTATATGGAATTGGGTGTTCCAAATAGTGGAAAAGAAATGGCCAAAATCTCAATAAAAATACGAAACCTTGCAGCAGGTTTAATAATGAAAGTCTAAAATCTGAATTTCACATTTAAGATGTTTGGTTGCACCTTCTATTCTGAGAACAACGTCAAAAACAGCTGTTGGGTTTTTTTTACAGTAATAGCTATGGGCAAATATCAACTGTTTAATGTTGAAAAAATGTTGAAAAAATAAACTTTTCTTTGTGATAACGGAACATGACCCCAAAAGCAAGGTAATTATTTAGTGCTTTAACACATGTTGAACGTGTGACTAAGATCTGATTTATTATTCTCTGAAACCAGACGGCAACCTTTGGATCTGAAAAGTGAAGCCAATGCTGAAGTCATTAGCCTGCATTCTTTTTAATGTCCATCAGGGGGCGACTCCTCTGATTGTATAGAAGTCTATGAGAAAATGACTCTACTTCTCACTTGATTAATTACTTCATTCACTGTAATTCCGTTCACTGGTTGCAAAAAAAAAACAAGATGGCGACACCCAAAACGGCTTCAAAACAGCAGTCCACTAACCATGTAAAGACAACTACTACTACTACTACTAATATACAGTCTATGTCTTTTTCAACTTTTTTGAAGCACTTTATCCTTATTTCAGGTATGCTGAAATACAGGTTTGCTTTGTGTTGTGGCAAAGCAATCTCAGTCTCAACAGTCACATGACCAGTTATTGTAGTTTGGTCCGCTCACAAACCCGGAGAACAGTTGGAGCTGTGGCGGTGACACTCAGCTAATGGCGGCAATCAAGGTACTTTAAAACCCTCGGCGCCTGATTGCTGCACTTTTCGCCAAAAGTCTGTAGTTGAAGCCGTCTCAATTTGGTCTGAGTAGCCTCTAGAATGTCCCGATGAGGTTCAGATCAGCTGAGTAACATAGAAGCACAGCCTCAGTGAACTGTTGGAAGCCACTTCTGCTTTTCTTTGGTCATTCAACAGTTTTCTGGTGTTGCTAGAATATATATATATATATATATATAATTGTAATAAGAAAATGCTACTGACATAAATGTTTATCACGCTACTGGAAGAACAGGATTTAAATGATATGTATCATGATAAATTATTGCAATAACTCAGTTCCACTGCTATGCTTTACATCAAAACTCTTCAACTCTGCAAAAACAAAACTTTTAATGATAGCCATTTTTTGTGTCGAGTTCAAGTTTGCTTGGTCACATTAATTTAGACAACGAAGGGGTTTATAAAAGTGAATTACAATATGATCAGATCATCATGATGTCATTACACTGAGTCACAAAAGCAGAGTCTTTAGGATCAAGGGCACTTCAGCAGAGTCGAGGATTTCCAAACATGGACGCCTGACGTTGAGGGACAAGAAAAAAAAAAAAAAAAAAAAGAACATACAGTATGTATAAGACGCAAATGCAAACTGACGTGTATTGACGTGACGGGCAGGGCTGACAAGCTGCCATCTGAATGTTTTATTATCCTGAGTTTTGCTAAGAAAAGCATCAGAACTAAGATTCAAGAATATATAACTTTATTTATCCGAATCCGGAACATGTTGTGCAGCAGTTAAGTGTAAATATAGCAATACGGTGCAAATCCAAAGTATAAATATGGCAAACAATAAAACATGTTACGGATAATAGAAAGAGTATTAGGACTACTCTCATCAATACATAAATTCCCCAAAATAAATAAATAAATATATATAAATATATACATATATAAATATATAAATATATATATAAATATATATAAATATATATATATATAAATATATATATAAATAAATAAATATATATATATATATATAAATAAATATATATATAAATAAATATATATATAAAATAAATTTGTAGAACATCAATAGCAACGTTTACAACAGCAAAGTCACTATTACCTTTACTCTACCTGCTGATGTGGATTCACTACCTACCTACTACTGCACTGTGGCTACAACTAAATAAGTGAATAGAAGGCAGTTGAAAATATCGCTTTTCTGAAATTTCATGCTCGTGTAACGGATGTTTTGATAAATGACTCTTTGGCATTTTCCTCTGAAGAGGTTTTATTGCACTGACTTTAACAAGCTCGAGTAACATCTCTCACAAAATCACATTCCGACACATCTAAACTGAACTCTCAATGTATATTCTGGGGTTCAGAGGGTCAAGCCTGATTTGGCCTTGCACATTAAATTATGATCCCAGTCACATCCACACAGTCGGGCATTAGACGTATTAATTAAACAGTTCTTGGTAACGGCCAATACCGAAAACCCAGGTATGAGTATCTGCATCTGGACCGAAAAAAATATATTTATTGGATGCTATTTGCTGGTTCCAGACTGAAACTTCATTTGTGTACTGTACACTGAATAATTTGAGTAATGGACGTTTAGTCAAGACATGCAAAGACGTCACAATGGGCTCCGAGAAACTGTGACGGCCGCATTTCACTAGACATTTTTATAGATCGAAAATGAATCACAAAACGAATCGGCAGATTAACTGATAATGAAAACAATCATTTTTTTTGCCAGCCCTACAAATGAATCAATAACGTTTGTTATTGTGTTTCTAAATCCGTACATGTAATTGGATTTCTAAATGTGTATGCAACACGTTTAGAAACGCAATAAAAAGTCTGTTGACTAATTAATGATTAGACAATATAATGTGAGAAAATAACAATTTCCCCAGAGCCCACGGTGACGCCTTTAGATTTCCTTTTGTTCTCTGACCATCAGTCTTGAAATACAAACATTTAACAACGTGGAGAAAAAAAAAGAGAGAATCCTCACATTTAAGAAGCAGGAACCAACAAATGTTTGGCTTTTGTTTTTTAGATGATAAATGAGTTAAACTATTTTTTAATCATGAAAATTGCTGTCTTTTCATTCTGTTAATCGTCTTATTGTTGCAGCACTATACAGACATGACAGCACACTGGAGAGGAGGAGCAGATATTTGATATTCTGCATTTAAACTAGCCATTAACTGCCTGCTGGTCTTTCTAGTGTGTGACGATGGCGCAAAAGTGCAGTGGCAGCAACCTTGTGATACAACATTTGATATGAAATATTCTCCTCTTTCCAACCTTTTACTCCCGAGGCACGAACACAATCTCCCTTCTCTGTTTTTCTGTTTTTCATGCACACTCGCTGACTGCTGTGAGAATGTCAGAGGCCCCATCAGAGGCCCCTCCTGCTGTGGTGTGTGGTGGCTGGGCCCAGCAAGGCTCCCCATTACTGATTAATGGAACCGCATCAGCTCCGTTCAATTAAGGCTCAGCGCCAGCCCCATGCGGTCCGCTCCCCAGGCCTGTCTGAGCCGCGACACACCGAGGACGCCGGCTGCTAACAAGCTCTCAGACAGAAACGGAAGGACCACCTTAGAAAAATCACTTTACCGTTAACCTACTTTTATAAATATGTCTGATTTTCCTTTTTAAAAAGTCGTTTCATGCCTCATCTGGAGCACTTTGGCTCGCCTCGATGCTTAGAAAGGTGCTATGTCGATACAACAGCAAACTCTTTTTTTACCCTTTACCCACATAAGACATGAATTATTGATACGCTGCTCTGGTTGCATATATAAACAGTGTAATAGATGATTATTCAATTAGTAGGCAAATAAAACACAAGCATTTTAATAAACAAATAATGATTTATGGTATCAAGAAAAAACAATTTCTGGTTCCTTTGAATATGTTTTTGGGACTGTGGCTGAGACAAAACCAGCAATTTGAATCTGTCAGCTGTGAGCTGGGGATCATGTGACAGGCCAAACAATTTATTGATCGATCGGAAAATGGAAAAGTGGTGGTTTAACTGGTGTTGAAAATAATTGGTAGTTGTAGCTTTACTAGGGGTCTTAATTAGATAGATAGATAGATAGATAGATAGATAGATAGATAGATAGATAGATAGATAGATAGATAGATAGATAGATATACGGATAGATAGATAGATAGATAGATAGATAGATAGATAGATAGATAGATAGATAGATAGATAGATAGATAGATAGATAGATAGATAGATAGATAGAGATATTACATTTGTGTTTACTGTAAGTTATGAACATACTAAATATCAGGCATTACAGAGGAGGCTACAAGATTTGTTGACTGCATTGCCAGGGGTTTTGGAGGTAAAGCTAGACACTGATTACTGCCAAAACAGCAACTAAGCTATCCAGGAAGAGCTCAAATAAATAAAATAAATATGCATCATATCCAAGTCACTGTCATAGAATTTTCCCCCAAAAAGCCGATATTGAAAAATGATCCTAAGAGGGCTCAAAATAAATACCTCAATATTATCCCTGAAATCATTGCATTACTCAATTTAAAAAAAAAAGATAAACTAATTTACACTGATGTTGAAACAGCTGGATTTATTAGTTGATTTATATTTTGTATTAATAATCTAAATCTGCAAAACCACTAAAGCTGTCAAGATAAATGTATAGTAGAGTATTGTAGACTTGTAAAAAAAGGTACAATATCACCTGATATGTAATGAAGTAGAAGTATAAAGTAGCATATAATAAAAATATTCTTATATACTTGTTGAAGTATAGTTCAGTAAATGTGTGTTTAGCTACTTTCACCTGTCTGGACTCACATGCGTCTCATTTAGCCAAATCTCGCGTTATAGCCGAATCTCGCGTTATTTGGATTGACACGTTAAACTAATCGCGTAGCCAAATCTCGCGATATCTCAACAGCAGCGCCGCGTCTTAATACCGTAATATCGCGGTTCTCAGCTCTTTAAACCGTTAAACAGTGAAGGTATCAGTTTTACCTTCAACCAGGTGTTTGTTTCTTCTTCTCTGCAGGAAAAACGACCGTTAGCCGCTCAGTTTAACCCGCATGTTCCCGTTCCCGTTCCGCTCCAGCTGGCCGCCATCTTTAATCCGTCGTACAACGGGAAGTGGCTTTACGCTCAATTCTACGTGCGTGCGCAGCAGCGACACCCTGTGGCAGCGGGTGGTAACTGCATCTATTTATGAAAAAAAAAAAAAAAATTATATATATATATATATATATATATATATTGGCAGTTTAAAAAACAAAAACACAGCCTTTTCTTTTTTTTTTTGCACTGCCAATATATATTTTTCATAAATCAAACATTGACATTTAAATGATTTCAGCCTCAAATAATTGCATTCTTCATTCTCAGACTTTAAGAATGCTACTACAAAATATATATATAGCCTTCCTCGTAGCACTTATTGCATTCATATTAGTTGTTGCACTTACTGTATTCGTATCAGTTCGCTGCACTTATTGAATTCGTATTCGTTTACTGCACTTATCCTATTCGTAGTAGTTTGTAGCACTTATTATATTCGTATTAGTCTGTTGCAATTATTGTTTTTGTAGTAATTTGCTTCTGCACTATACTTTTGCTCTGGTTTATGCTTTAAGATGCTTGTTTAAGAAAGGAGATGCACTTATGACTTCTGGTGACTTGTAGTTCTCTTGAATACCTATGTTGAATACACTTCCTGTAAGTCGCTTTGGATAAAAGCGTCTGCTAAATGACTGTAATGTAATGTAATGTAATGTAATGTAATATATATCAAGAAAACCAAGCCAATGAAAACTGTCCAAAACATAACTGTAGCAGAAGTTTAAATAAAGTAATAGAATAGAATATACTATATACTAAATAAAATACGATTTTTAAATAGAATACTGCGGTAGACTGGTGTTAAGTCGTACTACAATTATAAACTGTAATATATAGACAGGTTGTGCATTAAAATAGTAAATTATATTATGTATGTACAGTACCAGTCAAAAGTTTGGACACACCTTCTCATTCAATGGTTTTTCTTTATTTTTTCTACATTGTAGATTAATATTGAAGACATCCAAACTATGAAGGAACACATATGGAATTATGTGGTAAACAAACAAATGCTCAACAAACCAGAATATGTTTTATATTTTACATTCTTCAAAGTAGTTGAATGAGAAGGTGTGTCCAAACTTTTGATTGGTACTGTATATATATTTAAATATATCCTACACAGGGTGTTTACCGATGTGTTTTTTGGTACTTCATACAGTTTATCAGCTACATTGACATATCATGTGTGCAGATAAGGCATATACATTTATTATTTATGTTTATATATATATGATTGTTTGTTAATCATATAGAAAATACTTGATCAATTATTGCTGACTGGGGTATAAATCATAAGTTACATAGTGTATGTATACAGTCTATGGTGTAAACATAGATGTAAAACACATGTTGGACAAGAAAATGAAGTCAGACTTAACAAAGCAGAATGCTTTTTTTTAAAGTCTTGAAGCGTTTTAAAAAATAGTCCAAGTTTATCACGTGTCTGGGTTTAGGTTGTGTTAGAGGTAACAAATCAACTCCCTTTAAAAAGTAGCTTTTCGTTCATCATATGAGGAATTTACAGTTAAATCTCACCTTTATTTCTGTCTGGCTGAGCTCCGGCTTCCTGTATTTTATTCAGTGTTAATTAATGTGAGAATGGGTCGAAAATAGCAAGAAAAAGGAGGAAAACCAAATAGTTTGTATTTTATTTTTATTCAGTTTAATCTTAAAGTTCTCCACAAACTCTCAAAATGTCAGGATTCAATTGAACTCAAAATGAAAACACCTAAAGATGACTTTTCCCTAAATTCTGACTTATTTCATGTTACAAACAGAAGTTAATACTGAAGTTTATATATTTTTATATATCAACCTTCACAATAAAAGACAAAAACGCTCCATTGCTACACATATAATCAGCCTGAGACTCTCCACAGCGCTTCATTGTGCCGTTGAACTGAAGACAAAACCTTTATCTGCAGACGGAGACTCCCAAAGCCCACCGTCGAGCCTCCGCACGTCTGATTGGACGTCTTCATCTCCTCCGCTGACGGGGCCGTGACACCAAAAAAATGAAATATAAAATAAAAAGGTGACATTCTCTGGGAAAAAAAACTTCATTTGACACTGAAAAGAAAAAGAAAAGCGTTGAACGAGGTCACGTCTAATTGAGACTCTGTTCTGTGGGGGACTTCTTTTATTATTTCTACCTCTTTCTTTCCCCAACAGGAACTCCTCCCAGGTCACCTTGGTAGTATCGACTCCTTCTTTTGGCAACTGCCTGGAATATTCAGTTTTGCCCGAGGCGCCATCAACCCCCCCTCCCCCACCTTTTTCATTCTTTCTCTGTCATTCCCCCCCCCCCCCAACCTCCTTCCGTAACTTCTACTCCTTTCTTCCTCATCTTCTTTCATATTTTTGTTTGCCTTCATCCTCTTCTTCTACTTCTCTTTTTCTTCTTGTTAACTCTAATGCAACTGTAGCCTTAGTGTGTGTGTGTGTGTGTGTGTGTGTGTGTGTGTGTGTGTGTGTGTGTGTGTGTGTGTGTGTGTGTGTGTGTGTGTGTGTGTGTGTGAGAGAGAGAGTGTGTATTGGGCCTCTGGCTGCAGCCTCCAGGAGGTTATACAGTGGATCCAATGAGCACCCAGAGACCACTAACCATGATCATATCAATAAAAGGACATCTGCTCTACGGCAAGAAAGACCTGAACGGGAGGAGGAGGAGGAGGAAAGAGTGTATGTGTGTGTGTGTGTGTGTGTGTGTGTGTGTGTGTGTGTGTGTGTGTGTGTGTGTGTGTGTGTGTGGATCGGGGGAGGAAAAAGAGAAGAAGAAGAGGGGGAGTGAACAAAGAAGAAGAAGAGGGCATAGAAAGAGGAGAGAGGATGATAGAGGAGATGAACAAAGGAAGAGGGAAGAGACGAGTGAAGGAAAGGTGAAGGAGGGGAGAAGAAAGGAGAGGAGGAGGAAATGGCGAGTGTGTGTGTGTGTGTGTCGGATGGGGGAGGAAAAAAGAGGAGGAGAAGAAGATGGAAAGAGGATTTGATAGAGGATGAGAGGGACGAACAAAGGAGAGGAAGAAGGGAGTGAAGAAGAGGAAATGGAGAGGAGGAGAGTGTGTGTTTGTGTAGGGGGGAGAAAAAAGGAGGAAGAAGAGATGGGTGAGAGAGGAGGAGAGATGTAGAAAGATGGGTGAGGAGTTGAGAGGAGGAGAAGGAAATGGGATAAATAAAAATAAAGTGTAGAGACGAACAGAGAGAATAGATTACAGTTACAGAAAATAAATAAAAGAAACATAAAAACGACAGGAAGGTAAAGAAAAGGAGAAGAGGAAACGAGAGAGGGAAAGAACAGCAAAATGGAATTATTTCGAGAATAAACAGGGCGAGAGGAGCAGAGTGAAAAAAGAAGAACATTGCAACAGAAAATAAACATTGATGAAGACAAATGCATCAATCTGTAGACAACAAACACAACGAGTGACTGATTTAAAAGACATGGAAGACAATAAAAAGGGACGCCATATTGAAATAAAAATAGAAGTTTTGTTTTTTGCATTGACTTTGATACCAGAGCTTCTTCTAGTGGAGCGTTTTGCTGCTGTGGATTAAAGGAGAAACACACTGCTGCCGTTCAGAGACACATGTGAGGTTCTCCTAGTGGACGAGTTCAGATATGGAGCAGAACCCTGGACTTAATACTCCGGGGGGGGGGGTAAACCAATTACCCCGTGGGATCCTAAGACGTGAAGCTAAATCCAATCAAGAAGAAGAAGAAGAAGAACAATGAAACATTACTATAAGGGAGAAAAAGATAATAAACAAAAGCAGTGTGAGGAGATGATTAAAGGAGAAGGAGACAGAGAGATGAACAAAAGAGCTCGTTCAATGGAGGAGAGGAGAGAAGAGGAGGAGAGAGGAGATGGACGAGGAGAGGAAACAAGAGGAGCAAAAGGGCAAGGAGAGCAGGGAGGAAGAGGAGGAGAAGGATGAGAAAGAAGAGGAGAGAGGATGGACAAGGAGAGGAAACGTGGAGCAAAAGGGCAAGGAGAGCAGGCAGGAGGAGGGGGAGGAGGAGGAGGAGGAAGAGGAGAAGAAGGAGAAAGAGGAGGAGGAGGACGAGGAGGAGAAGGAGGAGAAAGAGGAGGACAAGAAATAGGAGGAGAGAGGATGGACGAGGA
Source organism: Anoplopoma fimbria (assembly GCF_027596085.1). Classification (NCBI taxonomy): domain Eukaryota; kingdom Metazoa; phylum Chordata; class Actinopteri; order Perciformes; family Anoplopomatidae; genus Anoplopoma; species Anoplopoma fimbria. The sequence continues at coordinate 3,302,678 of NC_072457.1, forward strand.
GAGGAAACAAGAGGAGCAAAAGGGCAAGGAGAGCAGGGAGGAAGAGGAGGAGAGCAGGGAGGAAGAGGAGGAGGAGGAAGAGGAGGAGGAAGAGGAGAAAAAGGAGGAGAAGGATGAGAAAGAAGAGGAGAGAGGATGGACAAGGAGAGGAAACAAGAGGAGCAAAAGGGGCAAGGAGAGCAGGGAGGAAGAGGAGGAGGAGAAAGAGGAGAAAGAGGAGGAGAGAGAATAGACGAGGAGAGAAAGAGGAGGAGGTGGAGGGAACGAAAAACAATGGATGAAGGAGAAAAACAAAAATCGAGCAAAGAGAAAAAATGAAATGTAAGCGTGAGAGGAGACAGCTGATGAATCAATAATAGTGGAGGAGAGGAGTGAAGGAAGCAAGAGGGGAGGAAAGGTTGAGGGGGAGGAAAGGTTGAGGGGGAGGAAAGGTTGAGGGGGAGGAAAGGTTGAGGGGGAGGAAAGGTTGAGGGGGAGGAAAGGTTCAGGGTCTCAGGTGTTCCTCGTCCTCTGCAGGAGTTTTTAAAGCTGCTGCCCTCTGCTGGTGACAGACGGCAGCGACACGCTACGCTAGAAATAAATCTCTCTCTCGCTTCATGACGACTTTTAGTTTGTTGTTGAGCTGCCGACCAATCAAAAGTGAGCGTTAGAAAAGGAAAAAGTATGTGAGACAATAACACCCTTGGGTTCAGTGATGTTTAGGTGTGTAGATGGTCTTTGTGTCCCTCTTTGTGGTGATTGTGGGTCTCATTGTGGTTATTGTCGTTGCCTTGTGGATGTATTGCATCAATTTTCAGTCATTTTGTGACCGCTTGAATCTATTTTTGGTAATTTGGCGTCTCTTTTTGGTTATTGTAGGTGTCCATGGGAAATTTTGAATCTTTCTTTTTGTAATTTTGCATCTCTGTGGTCATTTTGCGTCTTATTGTGGACGTATTGCATCTATTTTTGGTCATTTTGGGTCTCTTGGTTGTTGTTTGCATCTATTTATAGCAATTGTTGGACACTGTGATTGTTCTGCAGTCTATTTTTCAGGCATTTTCTTTTTCTTTGTAGTCATTTTTGGTCTACTGGTGGTTTTGAGCGTCACCTAGTAGTCATTTTGCATCATTCTTTAGTCATTTTTGACTCTTTGTAGTAATTTTGGGTCTCTTTGTGGTCATTTTGTGTTTCCTTATGGTCGTTTGCATTTATTTTTAGTCATTTTGAGTCTCTTTATAGTCATTTTCATCTCTGTTTATTTGTTTTGCGTCTGTTCGTAGTAATAATGTGTAAGTTTGTCGTCATTTTCAGTCATTCAGTGTGTCTTTGTAGTCCCTCTGTAGTTGTTTTGTGTATATTTATTGTCATTTAGTGCCTGTTTGTCTTTGTTTTGTGAGTCAGGCTTCCTGACCACTGGGCCTGTGCTTGGGAGGCCCGTTCAGTGATCCATTCATGGGCCGTTGGAGACCACATGGAGTCAAATTATTACATTTAATACAAAGAAACAATTTTCAGCGCTTTAAAATAATATAAATATATTTTTGACTTCCTTCCAGACATTTAGATATATCCTCTGCATTGCAAGAGTCTGCATTTCGACACATTAAAAGTCCCTTTTCCAGCTATTTTACCTCACCATAGTCATAACCATAGCCTGCATGCTAGCGATTAGCATTAGCAGAAGCGATTATCATAAGCTAATTAAAAGGGTAACGGCCATGATGAACGGCGAGTTAAAAACAGTGAAGTCCGGCTGGATGTTAAAGTGATGCAGTAGTAGGAAATCATGGTGGAATTAGCAAGCTAGCTAGCTATCTAACTAGCCAGCTGCTGAATGGAGCATAATCTAATGCCTCATCCACACATCTACACATGTTTATGTATGAATATGAGCAGTACGTTGCTATTTGTCTTGGTAACCGCCTGTAAAGCTCAAAGAAGAGCCACTCTATTCCTGTGCGCTGTGTTTGTTTTCCCACTTCTGCTTTTAATGAACCCATTTCCCCTCTGAGATCAAACACATTTTGCTGAACATAAATTCATCTCTCACAGAATAACACTGAATTAATTGTCAATATTTTGTTGCAGACACCGGATGATTATTTGACTTCTTTTTATTTATTTTTTTAATCGCCAAATTAGACGTATTATTTACGTTTGTATCCAGTTTTGGAGACAAACACCTGAGTTATTCTGCGGATGATCAATCGTCAGCTGACAATCAGCCCGTGTGTTCGAGTCCTTTGTGTTGGCGGAGCGTCGGTGTGGGGTTGGGAAGGTGGTGCTGCTATGATTTTATCCTCCTTTAAAGAAGGAGGAGAGAGGGGGAGGAAATGGCGATGTAGAAAGGTTGGGGGGGGGGGGAGGGACTGTGGAAGCCGATGGGGGTATATATTATGTTTTATGGTTACGGGGGACGCATAAATCACGGTTTCATTAAACGGCTTCAGTCTCAGAGTGCTGCCCCCCCACCCTCCTCTCCTCCTCCACCCCCCGAGCAGGACATCCCTCTTTCTCTCTCCTCCATCATTCCTCACTTTGTCCTCCATCTTTACTGTCTCCCATCCTCCTCCATCACTCCATCCTCTCTCTCTTCCCCCCACGAGCTGCCATCGGCCATCGACTCAGCCCCGACGCTAGGCACAGCCGTGACACGATGAGGTCAAAGGTCAGGGCGACGACGACGACGATAAGAAAAACCAAAGCCAGTGTCAAGGTTGAAAGAAAAAAACAAAAAACAGTGAAGGAGAAACAGCTCTTTTATTTCAATAAATAGGAAAAAGAAGCACTAGTTGTCGTCTGCTTTCAGGTGAGACAACATAAACAGAAACACTATCTGAATTATTTTATTTTTCTTCATTTTTTTTGTGTGAAAATTCCCAGAAATGTTGGTTTGGAAACTTTTTTTTTTTTTTTTTTTTGGCAAATGAAAACAAATATTTCTCTACAGTCTACAGATGATACAGTGACAACATCCTCCTCAACATATAAAAATACTATGACAAAATCAAATGCATTATAAGCTCATAATATATATTACAATCTGTTAGGCTGTTACTGTGTGAAGATGTATTGCAGTTATAATAATAATAATAATAATAATAATAATAATAATAATAAAAGCTACATTAGTTTGAATCTGATTTATGACCAAAAGAATAACTCAAAAGGTTAAAAAATAAAAACAATAAAAAAAAACATGTTAAAACGAAATATCACGTGTTTTTTTTATTTTAGTTTCACATCCATATAAATAACATGTCATCATATATAAAAGCTACATTTTTTTCTGTGTGGCATTTTTCTGCGATGCGTTCACTGGCTCTGCTGACAGAATCGGAAAGAGGAAAGCGTTTGATCCGAACAAACGCGCCGCATCGTCGTATAATGAAGCTCATTATCGGAGACGGCGTCCTGTTGTTGTTGGAAGCGTCTTATAGTGACAAACACACACGCACACACACACACACACACACACACACACACACACACACAACCCCGTTCTTCTATACTTGTGAGGACCATAATTCACATCATGCTTTGCTTGGCCTCGAACCATCAGAGCTACGTGGCAAATCCCAGGCTTATTTTAAATCTTTTTAAATATCTGATACATATGCACTTATATTATAATAAACTTATATTATATCAGTAACAAAAGCTAAATTAGGAATCTGACAAGTCATTCATTGCCAAGTCTTGCATCTTTAAATCGTGGTTCTAGACCCATCTTTGAACCGTAACAGTTTTGAGATTTCGATATGACTTTGGCTCAAATATAGTTCTAACCTCAACTCTAAAAAAACAAGTCTGAACCCTTGAAACAGGCCTCTGAAGAAGTGATTAAATAATCTCCTTCCTTAGGTCTACAAACACGGGTCCTCACAAAGATAGAAGAACAAAACACACACACACACACACACTCCCAGCCCCCTCCTCCAGTTTAAACTGGGAGAAAAGGGCGTCTGGTGAGCAGCTATAGGAACGTGTCATGACCCCTCTTATGCTGACCTTTGACCTTCCTGCTGCTGCATGCTGATGGGGTGACCTTCATATTTAAGTTCATATTATGACTAAAAATCAATGATGTGGGTTTATTTATTGAAAGGGGGCGGGACTTCGCCTCTCTATAGCTCAAGACCTCCGTGTCACAGCCTTCATTAAACAGCTGAAACAGCAGAAACAGTGAGTTTAAATCTGTTTGACTTAAAGAGAGAGCCTAAAGAGAGGTCATGTCTGCAGCAAACGGTACATTTAAATAAAGTTTTATTCCACGAGCAGTCCCCTCCTTCTTAAAACTGTTATAGAAATACCTGCACACGAGGTCTGACGGGTGAAATCTTTATTTTGGTACCTTTTATTCCTTTTCATGATCTCACCGTCGCCGCTTTTGAGTGAATGAAGAGCAGCACTGAACCACCCACGCACCAGGAAACACACATACCAGAAGGCATACGGAGGCTTTTCCACACACGAGTGATTAAATATGAGCCGGGGTTAGGTAGTTAGCGCTGAGGTTCTCCTGCAGCAGGTGAAGAAGAAGAAGAAGAAGAAGAAGAAGGAAGGAGGAAGATGACGATGAGGTTGACTCGTTGACTTCATGTTTTGGAGAGGGAAGAACTGTCTCATGTTACAAAAAACTGCGTCTGTGCGCAGAAAACACACAAAACAAACACCAAAAATGTCCGTTTATCAGTGAGAGAATCCCTACAGTGTGTGTACCTCTTTATGTGTGTGTGTGTGTGTGTGTGTGTGTGTGTGTGTGTGTGTGTATGTGTTGCATGCACAGCACTACACACACTCCTTGCAGCCACACTCCACAGGCTTCTCCACGTCCTGCGTGAACGAGGTCCCGTCGTCGCATTCGAAGGTGAGCCGCCGGCGTCGAACCCTCAGAGGGGAGCAGCAGGAAGCGGCGGCGGTGGTGGCGGTGGAGTCGGCGCCCGTTTTGGCTCCCGCCTGGCATTGACCCCGACATTCGACCCAGGAGAAAGGTTTGGACGTCTGGCAGAGGACGGTCCCGTGCTGCAGGCGGTGGTAGTCTCTCACCGGCTCACCGGTACACGGGGACTCTGTGGACAACGTCAAGACTTCACCCAAAATACATTTCCTAAACAGTATCTTCACCTGCTTTTGTCAAATCCAACGAACAGAAGTTACCATATTTGGAATGCGAAGGATTGAAGCATATCGACTGTGGTAGAGACCTGTCAATAACAGTGTAGCCCCACAGTGTAGTCCCTAAAGCATCCCCTGCTTTATGGTCTGTTTGACTCTAAGTGGAGCATCATTTACTAAATGAACATCATGCTGTGTTGAAGAAGACTTGAAACTAGAGATTGAGACCATAAACTCATGTTTACAATGTTTACTGAGGGAATAATAATAATAATAATAATCAATCCTTTATTAGTCCCACAATGGGGAAATTATTTCTCTGCATTTGACCCATCCCGGAGGAGCAGTGGGCTGCAATGAAGCGCCCGGGGAGCAACTTGGGGTTAGGTGTCTCGCTCAAGGACACCTCGGCATGTTGCCGGTAGAGGGGCTTGAACCACCAACCTTGTGGTTACGGGACAAGCGCTCTACCTCATGTGCCACAGCCGCCCCATAAATCAAGAGAGAAGTAGAGTCATTTTCTCATAGACTTCTATACAACCAGAGGAGTCGCCCCCTGATGGACAGGAGAGAGAATGCAGGTTTAAAGACACTTCAACATTGGCTTCACTCTGTATGAACCAAAGGAATTACCGCCTCACAGTTATTTGCCTCCGTCAACCAGTCAATTCATATTTTCCATCCATGTTTTGTAGAAAACGTAGTGTTTTGGTCATTTGTTTTGACCAAAAACATGTTTGTGAGGTCACTGTGACGTTTCCTCCTTGAGTCCAGGTGGACGTTTGTATCAAATTTGAAGAAATTCCGTCTTGGCAATATTGCGATCAAGAATGGGACTGATAGAAAAAATATAAAACGTCCGTCCGCAGGCATAAAAACACGTTTTACGAGACAAAATCTTGGATTTAAAACAATATTTTAGGTTACAAAAAACCCTCATTGGAATACATTTTACCAAAGCAAAAAACAATGCTGACAGTTATTATTCGGAGTGTGAAAGCTTCTTTTTCTATTTGTGATTTGGATGAACTGTCTCTTTGACATGAGTTTATCGCCACTGTTTTCAGACATGATACTGTATTTTTTTACCTACACTGGCCCTGATATGCCGGTTATATTCCCCCCCCCCTCGATCCTTCTCCCTTCCTCACCTATGTCACAGCTCTCTCCGGTGTATCCCTGCTCACAGAGGCAGCGTTCTCCGTCCTCCGTCTCCTGACACTGACCATGCAGACACCGGACCCCCTGGCAGGAGCTCTCCGGCTCCTCCTGCAGGTTGCACAGGGCGCCGCGGTGTCCGTCCTCGCAGTCGCAGCGGTACGTCTGCGCATCCAGCGCCACGCACACGCCCTTCACACACCTGGGTGGACGAAGGCGGCGAGGAAGAGGACGAGAAAAAGACTCAACGTGAAAGGACGAATCAACAGAACGTTTTATATTTTGTCACATTTAACACAACTTAAATGCTTTAAGACAAATAACACTTACTTGCTGTTTTCACATGGGTTGACACCCGTTGCCGTGGTGACGACATCTGCTTCGGTCAGGCCTGCTGTTATTGGCTGGTCACAGTGTTGTCCCGTCCAACCGGACTGGCAGTGACACTGGGGACCCTGTGAAAGACAACAGGTGTGTTATTTTATCTACTATATCCTTCTTCTGTCAAAAGATACATGATTATAAATGTTTGTTCCTAAATAAAATTGAAATAAATATATTGTATTAAGCTTCTGCCTCATTTATTCTGTGTCACTCAAAGTTTTCAAAGAGAATACAGAGCTCTTTACAAATCAAAATGCCAAACCTGTTTGCTATATGAACAATATTTGCAATATAGCAACGTACAATGTCATAGTTTATAACCATATCTATTAAAAACAATACTCTGTACTGGCAAAGTTCATGGCAATAATTAATGGCAAGTACATCAACTTTTATTTTTCAGTAGGAAATTAAAAGTTTTCTTTTTGTGTTTTATTTGATCGCTATAATCTTGAGAGATGTGATAAATTGATCCCAACACATTGTCGTAACTGTTTTGTGGATTTTCGATAAAATAGTTTTAAAGATCTCTTGCATGTGCTTCTCTCTCTCTCTCCCCCTCTCTGTCTCTCTCTCTCTCTCTCTCTCTCTCTCTCACAAACGCACACAAAAGAATGTTTCCTCAGAGCCCCTGTTGTCTTTTATCTAGAGCAGAGCCTGAATTTAAGCACAATTAGTCTCTGATTAAACTTTTTATGTTATCGTTGTTTGTATAGTTTTTCACTGTTGACAAAAAAATACGCGTGCGCATGACGTAAACGTGAGTGGCGTTTGACCCCAGCAATCCAGACGAGTTAGCACACGTTACAACCACGTAAACTGCATCAAAATGTCTGCTTGTGTCACGTCTCGTTGTCAGAATCAATATTCCAACATCGGACTCAAGTTCTACAGAATTCAGACAGCGTTTTTTACCTGAGCGGCGTTGGGCTGGCAGATGCCGTGCAGACAGTAGAGTTTCCTGCAGGCCTGGCAGCCCGGCACCACCCCCGGCTTCATGTGGCCGCGGGTGAAGTCCTGCAGCTCGTGGTTGATGTAGAGGTTCCTGATGCAGCCGTGGAAACTGGACACGTTGAGGGTGTGAGAGGAGAAACCCAGAGAGGAGTCCATCGCCGCCTCGGGCATTCCTGTAGAGACAAGGCGGTTAAGACGGACGCCGGTCTAGAGACGGATAAAGTTCAGGCGCTGCTCCTCTCACCTCCGACGTAGAGCGGTGTATCCCCCGTCACCGGCTGGCTGCGGCCCTGACTGTCCAGGGTCGTCGGCTCTCCTCCGTCCACAGACAGGTTCACCATCCGATTGAAGGTCACCAGCTCCACCGTGTGAAACTGCCCGTCGTTCACCGTCTCAGTGCTGTAAGAAGAGGAAGTAAAACAAACACACAAACATTTTATATTAAATTGGCAACGTAGGAACGAGAAAGGGGAGATACATTTCTTTTTTTGGTGGGGTGTTTTTATCACATTCATGTTTTTTATGCAATCTTAAACTAAACATTCATCGCTAAGGGTTCACCTCCAACATGATGCCTCAACAAAAAACTGCACTGTGTGAAATAAACAGCAGCCCAACTGGCAATGTTTTTTTTTTCTTGGTACTGAAAGCTACATATGACACTTTATAGACAGAAGTAAAAGAAAGAGTAAGGGGCAAGAATGCAACTTAAATTAGGCGTTAACTGCTTTTAAAGAATTAAGTGAGATTTGACCACTAATTTACAGAAAGAAACTGCATATTTACACGTTCAGAAAACTCTTTAAATGTAAAATGCACCACTTTATGTACCTTTCCCTATTTAAAAGCTGTTTGCAGTTTGATGTTGGGCAGGAAGCAAAAAATCCAGGGCTTATTCTCTTAAAAAGTGAAGCAAATTCTGAAGTGTCTTACACCTGCATTCTCTCTACTGACCATCAGGGGGCGACTCCTCTGGTTGTATAGAAGTCTATGAGAAAATGACTCTACTTCTCTCTTGATTTATTCCCTCAGTAAACATTGTAAACATGAGTTTATGGTCTCAATCTCTAGTTTCAGGTCGACTTAAAACAACCCGTACAGATCTGACAAACTTCCGGCTGTTTTCTCTCTACTTGTATCTTAGATGATTTGTCATGCTCTCAATCTCCTCTTCTCTGCAGCTGCTCATCGCACAAATAGCCTCAGACTATGTGTGAGTGTGTGTGTGTGTGTGTGTGTGTGTGTGTGTGTGTGTGTGTGTGTGTGTGTGTGTGTGTGTGTGTGTGTGTGTGTGTGTGTGTGTGTCGGGCTGCCGGCTGGCCGGTACTCGTCCTCCTCACCAGTGAACCATCTGAACATTTAAGCTCTCGACACCAAATCAAGAGGACACTCAGCTTCTAGTGTCCTCCGGCTGGGTCTCTAATTTAAACCAGAAAAGAACACATCGGCCGTGTCGTCCGTCCACATTCCCAAACACAGACGGACTCGCTCTGAGCAACGACACACATCTCGCACAAACGCGAACTGAGCGGCGTTGCCGGGCTACAGCGAGCTGACTGGTAGAGACGCCATGTACGTCTCTGGTAGAGGCAGCAACCTGTCAATAACAGTAGCCCCGCCCTAAAGCATACCCTGCTTTATGGTCTGTTTGACTCTAAATGGAGCATCATTTACTAAATGAACATCATGCTGTATTGAAGAAGACTTGAAACTAGAGATTGAGACCATAAACTCATGTTTACAATGTTTACTGAGGGAATAAATCAAGAGAGAAGTAGAGTCATTTTCTCATAGACTTCTATACAACCAGAGGAGTCGCCCCCTGATGGACAGTAGAGAGAATGCAGCTTTAAGACACTTAAGACAGTGTAGTAACAAGTAGCTGTGTGTGCGTGTGTGTGTGTGTGTGTGTGTGTGTGTGTACCTGTAGATGGTGGTGGCAGGCTGGTTACCGGGGTCGTATGTGACCCTGACATGACCCTGATGGAGCTCCACAGCGATTGGCTCGTTGTCTCCGTTATAGAGCAAGATGCCGTTGTCCTCTGCTGTTGACACCTGAAACACACACACACACACACACACACACACACACACACACACACACACACACACACATTAAGACACACCAATCAGAGAGTGTGTGTGTGTCTGCTGCTGATATTTGATATTCCATCCCTCTATAACGAGCGTCCTCACCTGTAGAGTGATGTTGGCTTGAGGCCAGTTCTTGACGTCTTGGAGCTGAACGTAAGAGTCCCGGTCCACGAAGTTGACGCTGACCAGCTTCTCACAGCTCTGACCCTCGAAGCCGGGCAGACACTGGCAGACCGCGGCGCCTGCTTCCTCCACGCAGGGGGCGCCGTTCTGACACG